>NW_007728177.1:61432-77145 GCF_000696425.1 Galeopterus variegatus | reverse complement strand
GATGTCATTTGGGATCTAGAGTTCTCTGAATTTACAGCTGCCTTTGAAAAGAAAATATAAAGGGAATTGAAAAATAATACATTAAAATATTTGTTTTTAGCCAGATTTCACTTAAGCCATGCATGGGGCCATTATTAACAGTGTATTTTATTATAAGACACCAATTCCACAGTTTAACAATCAATAAAAATGACAATTAAAAAGGAACAAGTCATAAAATGTTATTTTATATGTAAAATTAAATTCAACCTATAAAATAAACTATCTCCTCATTTTCAAATTGAAATTTTAATATTTAATAATGAAGAAGTTAATTTCAATATTTACTCTAATGGCAAAAATATCTGTTTAAAATTTGAAGTTAGATGCAAACTTCATGTGACATTTTTATTGTAAAATTTAATTAATAATTAAGAAAGAAATCATTAAAAATGAAATAAAATGTGGTTATAAAAATTGATTTATTTTACTCTGAGGAGCTTCAGTTTAAAAGGCCATTGTTTTAAGTCATATCTGATCACAATATTCGAGCTCTAGGAGGGAAGTTTTAGGTTGTCTTTGTAAGAAAGACAAGAGTGACTCACTGAGGATGGCAAGGTACTCTTGAGCCTTATTGAAGAAATACTATTTCTGAGTTGCAATCTTCCTGAAGAGCATACCTAACTGTATCCTCAAAGAGACTCAAATTTCTGTCTACCTGAGGCCTTCACGTCAATGCTATGCAGTCACTGGATTCTGTTATCCCACTTCTTTCCTTATGACTCTTACCGGTTAAGTCTAAAGCAAGTATTACTTTCTTGCTAAAGATGTCCCTGAACATCCATCTCCACTTCTCCAGAATCAGGTTCCTCTATTACATACTACCTAAAAACCATGTGCTTGGTTATTTTTGATGGTACATAAAAATATATATTTTACCAATTTTTATTATAATATATTTAATTTCTATCTTTTTTCCATTATAATTAGAAGGTCATGAGATCAGGAACCTCTTTCGTCTTTTCTAACTCTGTATCTCTCACTAAAGTAAACATTCACTAATTACCACAGATTTTGGATACAATTATTTGATTGTAATAGTTGGAATATTTCTGATCTTGATGAATTATGAATATATCTATTTCTAAATTATATTAATAGATTAAAGATCACATATATATAAACAGCTGTTTCAACTCTTTTAGCTTAACTGAATCAGATTTTATTGCTAAACAAAATTTCAAAGCTGTGATAAATCTTCTTTAGACTTACTGGTTTAAAATTTCACTTCTCTTAAAAGAGGTTCTTGTGCCATAAGGATTCTTAGCATGAATGAAAATATATAGTATCTATGAACCGCTATTCAATACTGATAAAAATGAAATATTAGAGAGTACCACATTCAGATTCTTTGCTCCCAGCTGCCCTGATCACGAGGCTTGGAAACTTATCCTGCAAAACTCCCTTTAAAAGTCTCCTCTAGGTAATTCTTCTGCTGAATGTCACTGCCTCAGACCTGCCCCAGAGCTGACCATTCCCTCCTGCTATCACACTTTATCTAGTTTATAGCCCTGTTATCCGGTTATAAAAGTTACTACACATTATTGCAACATTTTGAGTATGTCTGGCTCTGATATAACACATTGTTATATCAAGAGCAGGAATAGTGCTTTCTTTATTCAGTTCTATATCCCCAGCAAATCTCTCATTATATTATGTAATGACTTTAATACTAAATATTTTAAGGGAATAAAAAAATGATTATATACTCTATTTATGAGGCAAAGCACGAATATTATTGAGATTTTACTTATTAGAAGGCTTTTGAATTTTACAATGTACTGATTTATTGTTTGTGGTCATAACTTATTCTATAATTCAATTTTACGTAATGAAATGCAGTATGTTTTCAATGTTTATATCCATGCCCCTGTTTGACAATATTGAAAACTTCATTCAAGGATTTTAATTTAATTTTAACTGTGTGCCATATCTCAGTAGTTCTAATAAAAAACAATGAAATGGATGATCATTTGTACAATAGATTAACATAAGTAAGAAACTAATCTAGACTCATAGACAGCTTTCCTGGCAGGGATTGGAGTAATGGGGTTACATCTCCTCCTTTTTCCCCAGATAGCAACCTCACTTCCTGTTTACCAAATTCCTGCTAATCGAAGGCTGGAATATCATAAAAAGAAAAGAAAAGGAGATGGAAACAGTGGAATAATATACAGTAACTGAAATAAATCTCTCCTAATTATATTAGATGGTAGGACACTAAAACTGCTCTCATCAATTGGAATCAATTCATATATTAAAGTTGACGACTGCCTACTTCTTTGTACATGACACCTTACTCGCCAGCTTTTATTCGTTCTTCTATGTAACTGTTACTCAAGTCTCTGTTGAGGTTCTGTCTGCTATCCTTTAAATGGCAACACTCTCACAGAAGCCCTATTCCAGGTTAAAATAATAAGAATAAACCATTTTTGTTTATTTTCTCTAATAACATTTATTAGTTCTTTTTTATTTGTGTAATGACATTTTTTGAAAGTCTTCATAATCTTATTCCCAATTAATGACATATTTAAACTATATACTATTTTAATTTTACTTATGAATTAGATATTTATGAATATTAATTCTCATTTACAAGTGAATTTTAGCATTTTCTTTTTCTTTTACATCACCACTAAATTTAATAACAGGTTATTGTCTATTCATGTTTCAAATTTCTATTAGTGACATATATTTAGTTACACAAGAATATATTTGTATTTCTTTGGAACATTCCTTTCTCTTATTTATTGGTTTGAGAAAATTAAAGTTTGTTTTTGTATTTTTTTTCTCAACAACTGGTTTTTAAACAATGCCATGACATAACTTTCTAATGTGATTGAATATAGCTTATTTGAGAGACTTGGAAAAAAATGGCAGAAAGTCTACATCAACTTTTTATTCATGACATTATCCAATATGTTCACTGCCATTCACTGATAGTGTCACAAATCATTCTGTTACCTACCACTGGCTTCCATTCAGGCTGTTATTACTTACTCTTACATTCTGCAACCACTTATTATATAATTCAGTGGAGGGTAACCAACACATTTGAAAGCTTTCCCTTTCACCTCACTCCTTGATTGACAGAATTCCTGATTTCTATTAGGAGAGAGCTCATTTGTATGTAAAATATTCTGTAACATCCAATTGCTTGCATAAAAAATTTAAAACAAACAAGAACCAATGCGATTTTGTCCTAGCTTCAAGTGACAAGTACTGGATGTTGCACACATTGAAGAAAACCTCAGAGGAATTTTTGTGTGTATGACTATTTTTAAAGTATTTAAATAACATGTATCTTCAACGACAAAAAATAAAAAAGAAATATTTTAAAAGAGGAAATATCAATAACAGAAACATCCTGGATTATTTGATTTTGATGCTTGACGGTAAACATAATTCAAGTGACAGAAAGATGAATCTCTGCCTCCAGCAGTACCTCTGCACATTGAACTGCATATTTTTGAACACAGCAGCAAAAGGTTGAATGCCTGGTGGTTATATAATTAAATAACATAATCTATATTCACAGCTTGCAGTTAGGACAGTTAGATCACAGAACTCATTCACTTACTAGTATTTTAATGTTTTGTTTTTGTGAGTCTTCTTATGCTGTGTTACAATGAGAAATGAAATGCTTCATTTTTCATTCTCACTGGTAATAACTGCAACCTAGGCTGTATTACTGAAACAACAGAAGGCAAAGTTTCTGCATTAGAATAATGTATATTTTCACAGTTTTTGTATGGTTTGAAAAGTAACTAAGGATTGGTACCCAAAGCTCCTTTTGTTAAAAATTATATTAGTTAAAAGATTAGAATTGGACCCTCAATAGCAGTAATGTTATACACCCCTTAAAGCTCAGAAATTTAATGACCAACTATGAGAATAAACCGAAAATATCTATCATTTGGGGAAGAATACACTCTATAAAGTTGTATAATTATCTACATGAAATTTGCTTGAATATAGGATTTATTACACATTTAGCCATTTGGACAGTCTTCAAAAATCTGGTGATACCTTGGGGAAAACAACAATGACTGAGTTTAATAACTAATTAATTGAACTACTGAAACTGACTATGGCTTAACTGCCAACAATACTCTCAAATGGGGTATGAAGTAACAAAAAGAACAAGTGGATACATTTTAGAAATATTAACAAAAATAAATTCAGAAAGCTCTAAGCACTTCAGGGGGCACCTTCTAAAACATAACTTGTCTGATTTCAGATTATTGAGTAGGCTATTTTCATTGAGTAGCCTATTTTCATGTCAATTAAATCACAAACCCTCTCCTTCCTCTTGATATGTGTGTGTGTGTGTGTGTGTGTGTGTGTGTGTGTGTGCATCTGTGTGAAACTGTCAATTAAATCACAAACCCTCTCCTTCCTCTTGATATGTGTGTGTGTGTGTGTGTGTGTGCATCTGTGTAAAAGAGCAACAGATCATTGTAATGAAGTCATCAAAGCCATTAACTCGTAACTTTCTGTATTATTATTCTGTGGAAGTGGAAAGGCATAACCAATTATTACTGAAGATTCATTACATCTTGGTGTCTATGACGTACCTGAACACTGTTACCCAGAAATGATTCTGAAGTTAGTTTCAACATTTTACTTTTTTTTTTACTAGTCCTGTAGCTACTTTAATCACCATGGAAAAAGAGTTTATAATTTACAATTCTGTCAAATTCCACAGTATAGGTAGAGCTAGGTTGTCAAATGCCAATTCCTTCATACTTGAGTATCAAATTATAATTTGTAAGCACTATATTTTATTTTCCAAAGTTGAAATCTTAATTAGCCAAAAGATCTAAACATTAAAGTGTGAAAAACAGAATTGAGTTTTATTTTATTTTTTTGGTAGGATATCCTCTTCGCCAATGAGGTTATCTCTGCTAGAAATAGACTTAATGGAAATTTGCCTATGCCATTTGTTTACTCACCCTGAAATTTTTAAGAAGTTTGAGATATAAAATATGCAGGTATTGCGCTCAAGTAATTCATGAATTGTGAAGGAAGGTGACCAAAAATGCAAAAGACACCTTTTAGAGGAAATAAATTATAATTGTGATATGTAACTCCTAAACATGTGTATTGAGAGAATCTTGATACAGAAAGACATAAGTGGATCTAGTCACGAAATATGTTGAGCGAACTTGGACGTAATGGACAAGTAATATGCACAGAAATTGTCTATTCATAGACTAGATAGTGTAGAAATTTAAGCAAGTAGTTTTGCCATAGTAATAAGTTAGGAATTACATTTCGTTGCCACTGACAGAATCAAAAAGTAATAATGGATAAAACAAGGTAGAAGTTTTTTTTGTTTTTGTTTTTGGTTTTTTTTTTCTCTCAAGTTAAAAATGGGCAAAGGAGCTGAATAGACATTTTTCAAAGGAAGACATATGAATGGCAAACAGGAACTTAAAAAAAATGTTCAACATCACTGATCATCAGGGAAATGCAAATTAAAACCACACCAATTATCATCTCATCCCAGTTAGACTGGCTATAATCAAAAAGACAGAGAATAACAAATGCTGACAAGGATGTGGAGAGAAGGGAATGCTCCTACACTGTTGGTGGGATTGTAAATTAGTACAACACTATGGAAGTTTCTCAAACAATTACAGATAGATCTACCATTCAATCCAGCATTTCCACTTCTATGTATGACATAAGAGGTGCTCAGTTTCCCTGTGTTTGGGTTTCAGGACATGCCTCTGGGTATCAAGCCAATATCTGAGGTCTCAGACCCTCAGCTAGGCTCTTTCCTAGTAAAAAGTTACTGTTGCTAGTTAGATCTATTTTCAGCATCAACAGGAAAATGAGAACAAAAGGGGCTGGCTTATGCAAATCCAGTGACTGGGCATGCTCAGTAGAAAGGGGTTATATAACCCTAATAGCCAAACATGCTTAGTAAAATGGAATTTATCTTTTGAATGACCTTCCATTAGGGGTGCTAAAGAGCACAGAGTATTCTTGAATATGTTCATAAATTAAATTAAAAATAAATAAATAAAATATAGTAGATAATCTAGAGAATCTTCACAGCATAATCACATCTATCTTTTCTTCCTGACTGCGGGGAAAATGAGAGATACGGAGGCCACAGATTTCTGTAGCCTGTTTAGCCAGATCTGTGGGTTATGCAAAGTTAATTCTTTATAATAAATTGCATATTATATTTTACTTTTAGTCCTCTTGCTTCCTGATCAAACTCTGACGGCCACAAAATTTGATTCTAGAAATTTTCCAGGTGAACAGAATCTTAAAAGTACATTCTTTGATTAGGTTCTAAATTATGAGAAATTAATTCTCTGATTTGATTTGATTTAAAAATTATATTAAACTTTGACCTTAATAGGCCACTGATGACCTCATTTCCAGATGTAAAGTGGACACCATATTGGAAAATAAGTTACTTCAGTTATTAACTGTGGATACCTGTAATTCAACTTTATTGAATGTGAGGCTATGGGTAAAAAACAGTCACTGCCATAGAATATTTTAGTTAAAATAATAAATATAATGCAGTTCATTTGTTGCTTCTAAGTGCACTGGTGAACATGGGGAAGGAAAATCTTAAGTTCAGTGCTTCAGTTTATGTGGGCAGATTCTTATGAAGCTGGAGACATTGAACTCCCAAATTTCTTGATTTTCCTTGTCAATCGAAGCAGACTTTCTTCTTTTCCTTGAAAAATTTAGTATCCTACCATCTGTGTAATCTTTAAGTGACTTTCTTGAGGAATTTTCCTGGTAGAAAACTTCTGATCATCTTTGTGACCCATTCCTATAGCGTCTTATTGCCTCTGGACCCATAGCCATACTCAACTGCCACCATGCCCCAAAGGGAAAAATAAAAAGTATGACCCATAATGAGTTACAAAACATATCAAAAAATGGTAATATTATGCCAAACTACATCAATATAAATGTAGAACAAATCTCTGAGCATGGATTCTAAGAGTGTTGTGTTTGAGTAAAAGAAGTAAAATGTTGTATTGGGCTGCATTCATTGATGGGGATACAGTAAAAAGACATTCTAGGGTTAATATGTTAGTTAAACGCAATGAGAGCTCTAACAGTTTGATCTGTATGTTCAGTAAAACCTAGACCTAAAGATTACTTATATTAAATGAAAGTAAAATGCTAAAGCTTCCTTGTTGTACAGTAAAGGAAGCAAACTAAAGGATTAGGGACATTAAAATGTTAGACTAGATTATTATGCAACACTCCCAAACTATGCCCCTTGGAAAAGTCCAGAGAATACTCATTTGCAAAGGCTTTGGTAATTTATTTATAATCAGAATCCCAGTGTTTTCAAAACTCTATATTGACTCTTCTTTGTATTCTAGAAATTATAGTACAAAACTCTGCCACTGAGCTACTGACTCAAATTTAATTCAGATGATGGGTCCAAGGTATAACATGTAATTTTCAAAGATAAGATAATTGTGGTTACCTTAATGGAAAGTAGATATAAGCAATAATCATAATGATTTGCTCTACAGAAGTCTATGACATTGGCTAACTAATCATAATGACTCTAGAATTGAAATATATGGTCAGCTTACTTAATTTTTTAAAAATTTATACAAATGAAAAAGCTTTAGATCTGGTGAACAGAAGAATGACTAAACTACCACAAAATAAGAATCATAGACCCTCAAAATATTTCTATATTTAAGGCAATTTATAGTACAGAGATTCATGAGTGAAGAGTAGAACTGGTTCTCTTGAAGAAGAACCCTGCTACACTGAAAAAAAAATAAATAAAACAAACTTTGTAATATAAGTTTTCTCTCAGCCTTATCTTATTTACCAGAATGGCCATGCACTGGGAAAGAGAAAATAATCAGATTATTGGGGCACACCTGACATTGGTTCTAAACTGAGACTCCAAACGTCACTGTAGTCCACCAGTCAGAATAGAGACTTACAGTTAGGCATTTGAAAGAGTTTGGTTTGGGTCCCCTTACTGTGGGACCAGTGGAACCCTGAATGCAATCAGTGGTTATTTCTCCAGTTTTATAACTGAAAAATGTATAGCCAACAACTGACACTCCCACATTGATATCCTGATCCACAGAGTGAAGATTCTTATGGCAGTAAAGGTCAATTGGAAGACATAACTGCCTCTAGTGACCAATACAGTCAGTCAAAATTAACACCTGTTATTTGAGGGATTTCAGACACTGGTGCCACTCACCTTTTTGACCTGTGCCGGAGACAGATGCATGTTGGAGAATGAAAGTGGATTACAGAAAACTTAAATGGTCACACTAATTGCAGATTCTGCTATAAATGTAGTGTCAGTACTAGATTGAATTAACATTTCCTGGCACCTGGTGTGTAGGTATTAATCTGGAATTTTTTTCCCCTTAACCTGTTAGTAAAGATCATTAGAAATAGCTTTTCTTTTTCCAGCTTAGCCTGAAATAAATCTTCACAGTCCTACTCAGAAATACATTAATTCTCCATGCCTGTGCTAAAGGAATTTTTATTGCCTCTCCATTGCATAAGACATCACACTGGTCCATAAAATTGATGATATGCTGATTGAAAAGAACCACTACCATGCNCCAGTGTCAGTGGGGAGGGGAAGGGGGAGAGATGTCAGAGAATAATTGGGTGAGGGACATGGAGATCAACTGCAATTCGTGGTAATGGGCATGCTGATAGTTTGATTTGATCATCACATCTTGGTCACAGGTGGTGATGGTTAACTTTGTACCCCATGAATATGCATAATCAATACAAAAATAAATAAAAATTGCAACATTTGTTACTATGGACATTGGACTGTAAAAGTATTGTCATCTATCAAGAAAAAAAAGCGCCTGCATAAGCCACATTAGATGCTTCACAATAAAATGATTTAATAAAAGGAATTGATACACAGATGTTAGTATTCTAAAAACACAAACAAACAAAAACAGAAAGAGAGAGAGAAAGAGATGTCTACAGATGAGAGATTTCAGAAAGCAGCTATCATTCCTAGGTCTGACGGAAAAAAGAAAGGCAGAAATTCCTGAATCCAGGAGTACGGATGATGGACCTCCTCCTCAGAGGGTGTGTCCCCCCCAAAAAAAATAAATTAAATTAAAAATAAATAAATAAAATATAGTAGATAATCTAGAGAATCTTCACAGCATAATCACATCTATCTTTTCTTCCTGACTGCGGGGAAAATGAGAGATACGGAGGCCACAGATTTCTGTAGCCTGTTTAGCCAGATCTGTGGGTTATGCAAAGTTAATTCTTTATAATAAATTGCATATTATATTTTACTTTTAGTCCTCTTGCTTCCTGATCAAACTCTGACGGCCACAAAATTTGATTCTAGAAATTTTCCAGGTGAACAGAATCTTAAAAGTACATTCTTTGATTAGGTTCTAAATTATGAGAAATTAATTCTCTGATTTGATTTGATTTAAAAATTATATTAAACTTTGACCTTAATAGGCCACTGATGACCTCATTTCCAGATGTAAAGTGGACACCATATTGGAAAATAAGTTACTTCAGTTATTAACTGTGGATACCTGTAATTCAACTTTATTGAATGTGAGGCTATGGGTAAAAAACAGTCACTGCCATAGAATATTTTAGTTAAAATAATAAATATAATGCAGTTCATTTGTTGCTTCTAAGTGCACTGGTGAACATGGGGAAGGAAAATCTTAAGTTCAGTGCTTCAGTTTATGTGGGCAGATTCTTATGAAGCTGGAGACATTGAACTCCCAAATTTCTTGATTTTCCTTGTCAATCGAAGCAGACTTTCTTCTTTTCCTTGAAAAATTTAGTATCCTACCATCTGTGTAATCTTTAAGTGACTTTCTTGAGGAATTTTCCTGGTAGAAAACTTCTGATCATCTTTGTGACCCATTCCTATAGCGTCTTATTGCCTCTGGACCCATAGCCATACTCAACTGCCACCATGCCCCAAAGGGAAAAATAAAAAGTATGACCCATAATGAGTTACAAAACATATCAAAAAATGGTAATATTATGCCAAACTACATCAATATAAATGTAGAACAAATCTCTGAGCATGGATTCTAAGAGTGTTGTGTTTGAGTAAAAGAAGTAAAATGTTGTATTGGGCTGCATTCATTGATGGGGATACAGTAAAAAGACATTCTAGGGTTAATATGTTAGTTAAACGCAATGAGAGCTCTAACAGTTTGATCTGTATGTTCAGTAAAACCTAGACCTAAAGATTACTTATATTAAATGAAAGTAAAATGCTAAAGCTTCCTTGTTGTACAGTAAAGGAAGTTATCTAAAGGATTAGGGACATTAAAATGTTAGACTAGATTATTATGCAACACTCCCAAACTATGCCCCTTGGAAAAGTCCAGAGAATACTCATTTGCAAAGGCTTTGGTAATTTATTTATAATCAGAATCCCAGTGTTTTCAAAACTCTATATTGACTCTTCTTTGTATTCTAGAAATTATAGTACAAAACTCTGCCACTGAGCTACTGACTCAAATTTAATTCAGATGATGGGTCCAAGGTATAACATGTAATTTTCAAAGATAAGATAATTGTGGTTACCTTAATGGAAAGTAGATATAAGCAATAATCATAATGATTTGCTCTACAGAAGTCTATGACATTGGCTAACTAATCATAATGACTCTAGAATTGAAATATATGGTCAGCTTACTTAATTTTTTAAAAATTTATACAAATGAAAAAGCTTTAGATCTGGTGAACAGAAGAATGACTAAACTACCACAAAATAAGAATCATAGACCCTCAAAATATTTCTATATTTAAGGCAATTTATAGTACAGAGATTCATGAGTGAAGAGTAGAACTGGTTCTCTTGAAGAAGAACCCTGCTACACTGAAAAAAAATAAATAAAACAAACTTTGTAATATAAGTTTTCTCTCAGCCTTATCTTATTTACCAGAATGGCCATGCACTGGGAAAGAGAAAATAATCAGATTATTGGGGCACACCTGACATTGGTTCTAAACTGAGACTCCAAACGTCACTGTAGTCCACCAGTCAGAATAGAGACTTACAGTTAGGCATTTGAAAGAGTTTGGTTTGGGTCCCCTTACTGTGGGACCAGTGGAACCCTGAATGCAATCAGTGGTTATTTCTCCAGTTTTATAACTGAAAAATGTATAGCCAACAACTGACACTCCCACATTGATATCCTGATCCACAGAGTGAAAATTCTTATGGCAGTAAAGGTCAATTGGAAGACATAACTGCCTCTAGTGACCAATACAGTCAGTCAAAATTAACACCTGTTATTTGAGGGATTTCAGACACTGGTGCCACTCACCTTTTTGACCTGTGCCGGAGACAGATGCATGTTGGAGAATGAAAGTGGATTACAGAAAACTTAAATGGTCACACTAATTGCAGATTCTGCTATAAATGTAGTGTCAGTACTAGATTGAATTAACTTATCTCCTGGCACCTGGTGTGTAGGTATTAATCTGGAATTTTTTTTTTCCTTAACCTGTTAGTAAAGATCATTAGAAATAGCTTTTCTTTTTCCAGTTTAGCCTGAAATCAACCTTCACAGTCCTACTCAGAAATACATTAATTCTCCATGCCTGTGCTAAAGGAATTTTTATTGCCTCTCCATTGCACAAGACATCACACTGGTCCATAAAATTGATGATATGCTGATTGAAAAGAACCACTACCATGCTAGGTGGCAATGGTTAATAGAAGAAAACTGCAACCGTATATTGGCAGAACCACTGAAGCCCACAGCCTCTCAGGAATGAAGGATTATATCACTCCATCAGGAAGAGTATTACTTACTAGCTTGAATACTAACCAAATTTGGGAGAACATGAAATATTTAGTAGAAGTTAGGACCTTGTAACTGTTTGCAGAAATAAAGATTATATAGCTCCTTTTTATATTTCTTTCCTTGGTTTGTGATGTATAAGTGTCTATATATTTAACAAATTTATTTTTTGCCTCCTATCCTACCCCTCAACCAACAAATGTACGATGGTTTAAATATACCATGAATTACTCATTCTTATTGGATGGAGTTTGGTGTGATAAATTAAATTATCCTCTTTCTCAGAGACAAAATGCAGACATTTTTCTCAAGCCTGATCAATTGGAGGATTCCTCCTTGGAATATAAATCTTC
Source organism: Galeopterus variegatus (assembly GCF_000696425.1). Lineage (NCBI taxonomy): Eukaryota > Metazoa > Chordata > Mammalia > Dermoptera > Cynocephalidae > Galeopterus > Galeopterus variegatus. The sequence goes on along the minus strand of NW_007728177.1, from coordinate 64,949 downwards.
AACAAGGGGACAAAATACCCTGAAAATTTGCAAAGTGGTCTTTGGTTTTATGGGACAGGGTTCTTTAGTTTCTATTTCTGTCTCTCCGAAGCTATGTGGTTTCTGAAAAACTTCCAAGCTGTTCCAAACTGGTTTTTACATTTCCATAGATGTAAGCTCACCATACAATTTTTTGAAAATGACTGAATTTGAAATTTGTTGTTTACAGCCCCATTTAGGGAGCTAGAGAGTTTTCTAATAGTTACTTTTTTTTTTTTTTTCCTAGTACTGTCTCTTGTCAGGACCCTTCAGTGACAGAATCAATTATAACACCTTTGCCTAATGATGTGAGTACCTTTATTCTGTGTGTCAGATTGGATTGCCTCTGAAATTTAATCTTTATCCTTAGAATATGCATGCATTTTTATGCAGACAGATACACTCAAACAAATGCAAGATTATGTTTGTGGGTTCTCTCATGAAGACACTAGAATATGATGGAAAGGACAAGGGAGCTTTTCATTATCTGAAACTGATAAGAGAATTGTACAAGGAGACAACAAATACCATGTAAAATGTTGGCGTGTACTGTTGAAACTCAATTCCCTATAATCCTCAAAGAGATATTCTTATTTATTCATGGTTGCGTGGCTAAAAACATTGGGTTCATGGTTGTTAAGAGTTAAATAAAGGAAAATAGGTTAAAAAACAGTCTCTTCTCAGANGCAAGTTAACATGGTTTCTCAGAGGGAAACAAAGTCTGTGAGGAAAAACAAATTGAAATTGGGGAAATAACTGCAAATAAAATCTGAAGCAGTAGGAAGGCAAAAGGTAATGAGCATAAGAAGCAGAGGAGAAAATAAAGTGAGGCTTCATTTATTTGCAGATGTTTGCTTTTATCTGAATATGTGATGATGATTTTTCTTCTAAAATAATATTGCTAACAAGATTTTAACTATTCATGTGTATGCCTTAATTATTATTTTATTATATAATGAATTATTAATTATGAGGGTAACAAAATGTTTATATTAATTATAAACCTGTATTAGAGTTAAGATTCAGTTAGCAGCAGCGTAAATTCCCAGTAGTGACTAGGGTGTCACAAAGCACTTTTTGTGTATGAAATATGGTTGCAAAATTATGAGATTGACTTTTCTGTGGAATAAGGTCATCTCATAACTTTAAAGGAAAACTACAGAAACAAGAGAATAATTAGAAAAATAAAATTCCTGAATAATAATAGTGGGGTAAAATTATGAGATAAGTTGAATATCCAGCATTTATTTTTTCAAAATGTAAAGTTGTATATAGAATTGTGCTTCCAAAATAGCAAAATTAAATTCTTACAATATTAGAAATTTTTCTTAAAATATTTTAGAAAAATCACCCAAGACAGTGGAAACTATATGCATTTTCTCAAAATAATTGTTTTTATGAGAATTGGTGAAGTCATATAAAATCTATTACAATGTTTAGAGGAATAGATTTTTATAAAGACAATTTTACTATGATTTTCTACAGAATCTAATGATTAATGCAGCATTTAAAATTTTAACCCAATAAACATTTAGAAAGATATGGAGAAGTGATCTTACTAACATTTAATTTACAAGCTATAACAAAAGCTAGCAATTATACATTTTTCTACTTAATATAAAATTATATCTATTTGAAAATATTAAATGGCAATATTCCTNATTGTGCTTCCAAAATAGCAAAATTAAATTCTTACAATATTAGAAATTTTTCTTAAAATATCTTAGAAAAATCACCCAAGACAGTGGAAACTATATGCATTTTCTCAAAATAATTGTTTTTATGAGAATTGGTGAAGTCATATAAAATCTATTACAATGTTTAGAGGAATAGATTTTTATAAAGACAATTTTACTATGATTTTCTACAGAATCTAATGATTAATGCAGCATTTAAAAATTTTAACCCAATAAACATTTAGAAAGATATGGAGAAGTGATCTTACTAACATTTAATTTACAAGCTAATAAATGCTATAACAAAAGCTAGCAATTCTACATTTTTCTACTTAATATAAAATTATATCTATTTGAAAATATTAAATGGCAATATTCCTATTTTCATATTAACTATAAAATTAGCAACTGTTTTTCAGCTGAAACTTAAAAATGTTTCCATTCTTTTATGTTTATGAATAATTATAACAGTGCAAAGAACATGAAGCATTCAAGTATGAACCCATTTTAATAATGTTCAGTCTATTGATTAGATAAATACAGGATTACTGCTGAAACATATCAAAAGGCAGCCAACTTTTAATATTATATTTCTTTTCCAATATATTATCTGAAAAGACAAATGTGCTTTTGAAATACTAACATTCTTACACATTATGATCTAGGTTAGGTCAAGCTGTGTAGCAGGCACAAATGTATCTCTGCAATCCCATATTGAAAAATGTGTAAAAAGGAATATGATAAAAGTTATTCACCATCTTTTTTTCCAGTTTCTGGGTCATTTGTTTGTTCTTTGAAAATGTCAGGGGTAAGACAAATATTCATCACTACTTTTGTTTGTCTAAAACATAATTTTGAAATGCTGTCTGGTTTAACAATTAAATTTATATCAAAAGTAGTGGTGGAAAATTCCAAAGCTCATATCATCCTCTACAGCCTTTACATTTTTGCCACTGACCTGAATATAATTGATGATATACCAGCATTTTCCAGGTTAAAAGTTTAAGAAAACGGGTCAATGCTACAAGCTCTTTATTTCTATGCTATCTTTTTCATTTATACCTGCTGTGTTTTTTAACATAAAGAATATAAAATAAGGTTAACTTATATTTGAAATAACCTACATAAAATTAGCTAACTTAATGTAAAATTTATATTTACTGTCCAATATATATTTTTCTCATACAAATTATAAAGAAAAATTTTACTGGTTTTTATGGACTGAATTGTGTTCCCCAAAATTCATATATCGAAGACCTTACTCACAGTACCTTAGAATGTCATTGTATTTGGAGATAAAGTCTTTAAAAACATAATTAAGTTAAAATCAGAATCAGATAATATCAAACTCTTTAAGGTAAATTTACCATATTTGATACATTTAGTGTTATTTTTCCATAAACTGGAACTCTAGGCTATAATATTGCATTAAACTGTAAAAAATAATAGTCGTGCATAGGTTTCAACATGGGCAAAGCAGATTCTTTTCAAAGCATTCCAAAGAGTATTTTCTATAACCAGTATGGTTTTAAAGAATCACTGTCTAATGTACCAGAGATAATAATGCAGGGATTATGCCTACATAATAACCTGAAGACAAAGTAGCCACAAGTGCATGCTGATGTAAACAACTGAACAAATGAATAGATAAATGGTTGGGGAAGGGGTGGGAATGAATCTTTCTTTTTTTTTTNTCCTTTTTGTCTTTTTTCGTGACTGGCAACGGATCGCAACCCTCAGTGTCGTGCCTGTACCAGACCGAGACCAGCAACAGGATCGCAACCCTCGGTGTTGCACCCGCACCTCGCTCAGCCAGTGAGCGG
>NW_007728177.1:53479-60632 GCF_000696425.1 Galeopterus variegatus | reverse complement strand
TGAACAAATGAATAGATAAATGGTTGGGGAAGGGGTGGGAATGAATCTTTCTTTTTTTTTTCCTTTTTGTCTTTTTTCGTGACTGGCAACGGATCGCAACCCTCTGTGTCGCGCCTGTACCAGACCGAGACCAGCAACAGGATCGCAACCCTCGGTGTTGCACCCGCACCTCGCTCAGACAGTGAGCGGCCGGTCTGTATGTGGGATCCAAACCCTCAGCGGGAGTGCAGCCGCGCTCCCAAGCGGCGCACTGTAGCAGTGCGCCACCAGGCCGGCCCGGAATGAATCTTTCTTACAGAAGAATTCCAAGTACTTTATGTAGATCCTCCCTCCCTTGCCAAGAGATGAAACTTATTCATGAATATAAAAAAAGGAAAAAAAAATAATTTTATTGTGGAGAAACATGGCAAAAAAGCAACTTCATCAACTGATAAAGTTAGCCTCACCAGTGGTAAGTGATGTTGATAGCCTTGGCCCCTGATATGCTGTGGTGAGAAGATATTTCATCTCCTTGGTGTTCTCCCCAGGATCCCATATTTAGAGTTAATAAATGGCAAAGCTTTGGTAGGATCCTTAGCCAGTCTTGCTCCAAAGTTAGTGGTCTTAAAAATGAAATCCCCTACTATGACTAGACAGCAAGAGTTTAATTGAGCAAGCAGTGTCCCAATGAAACAAAAATATATTAATATTAAGAATTATTAAAACTATGTTTTTCACTTATGAAATCTTTGTCCTCAGTATGGTGCCCTGGAGCAGATCATCCCAACAAATGTGTGCTATGGGGCATTGTTGGTTCTAAAAAACTGTATAGTGATAAATACTCACAACCAAGATTTACAACTGTAAATAAATTAAAAATGTTTATACTTAAATTTAAACTTCATTTTTTTTTTTTAAGTTTCTGAATGCGAAAATTATGTTGGAATATAAAGCTTAGAAATATTATCCACAGCAGAGGGCATCCTTAAATTGTCTTCATATCATGATCCTTTACTTCCACATTAAATCATTCCAGTTAGTCTGGTTCATATTCAATCTTAATTTGTTTACCCCTGTAAAACTGATGATAAAATCACTATAAAATATAAAGCATACACAGTCCTTGTGATATTTTTGCTGTTGTTAGGTTGTTAGTGTTCCTGTTATTGTTATTATTATTATTATTATCTGATATTAAGTTTCTCTGAAGATAAATGGTCAATGGTTGTTTTTTCAATTATTGCATATGTCTAAATATTTACTTATTGACAACTTATAAGTAGCCAAAGTCTTGTTGTGTTTATTGTTTACTATTACATACTAAAAAATTATTTTTAAAAAAAGTAATCATTCTATAGGTATTAAACCAATTACTTCACTAAATGTTTTATGTTGGCCTTACACATCGAGAAAATTAACTTATTAGGTATTCTATTGAATACACATGTGTAATATTAATATTTGGTGCAAGTTTTAGAATTTTAACTGTGAATTTCACAAATATCAATCCTTTTATATTTTTGTATAATACCTATTTGATTTTTTCTATTTTTTTTTTGTCTTTTTCCGTGTCCGGCAACGGATCGCAACCCTCAGTGTTGCACCCGTACCGGACCGGGGACCGGCAACGGGATTGCAACCCTCGGCATTGCTCCCCCGCCTCGCTCAGCCAGTGAGCGGGAACCGGTCTGCATGTGGGATCTGAACCCTCGGGCTGGAGCGCCGCCGCGCTTCCCAGGCGGTGCACTTATCCAGTGCGCCACCGGGCCGGCCCCGATTTTTTCTATTATTAATACAGTAAACATTTCTAAGGATCCATTCATAAAACCTTTAAAAACTGAAAAACTCATTTCTTGAAAATACAGGTACTTCATAGGTAAGTGTTTCTAATTTTTATGTATAATAGTATTTCTACTGATATGGACCACTTTCTGATAAAGCCAGAAAGTTTCCAGGTTCACCAAAATTTAGGAATATAGTCACAATTAGGCAGGAAAATGTCCATTATTCAAATTTGAATCATATCCATGATTCAAATTTGAATCTGTGTACCTTCATGATTATCCTCCTCATACTAAATACTTTATTTGGATGATTGAAAAAATCTGATAGGCTTCAGAGGCTCATTTTTCATCTCCTTTCGTCATAGACAAGAACTGAATCAGGAGGATCAAATCAGTCTGTGGAGAGACAAGGACTTTGGTTTATGTCAGCGTTATTGCCAAGTAAGGCAATTCACAGGACTCTCAATCTAAAGATACTGAGCCTTTATATGAACACTTTTGGGCACCCAGCATTCATTGTTCCTGGGCCAGGAGATTCTTTGATACAGTTTTTTGGTTGTTATTGCTACTTAGGGAGCTAGGTGGTACCTAATCCCTCTTAGGCTAACCTATGAATATGTAACATTTATGAGGGCAGGATTATTGTTGCTCTGCAAGTGTTGCTATCACATCTCCAGCCTGCTGGTCCAGACAAACTCCTCGTGTTGGAATTTGGCTGTAGTACATATGCATTGTATCTACTCCTGCCTCTGTTACAGAACAATGTGTATGAATAACACAGGGAAAAGTATGGACTCTTCTACTTCTTTGTATGAAGGTTTTCCTTAATAAGGCTAAGTTACATCTGCCTCATGTGGCAGTACTGATGGGTTCCTGAGATCTTACTAGCAAGTCAGTTTATGACCAACTTGAGGCAAATATTACAAATCCCAGTGCTACCTGTTCTGAGCAACTACAGGGTTTAACTGGAACACGTGTGCAGGGAACTTTTCCTACCTAGGAGTGATGACAGCTGATGACTATGTCCAATAATGCATGAATGTGCAGGGCTGGCAAGGATTCCTCTCAGAAGTTTCCAAGTTTATGTAGATGCCTGCCCCAGACCCCAGAGGATTGGAATAAGAGCAAAGGTGTTGGTCATTTGAAGGAAAGTTGTATTTACTACAAAAGGAAAACTCAGTAAAGTGACTGCTAGTGGTGAGAGGAGTTCAAGCACTGTGGAGCTCGGGGGTAGTCAGGGGGTTGGGGTGGATGCAGGGTGGGTGGAACCTGTAAAATTGCAGGTTTGATGTCTGGAGGCTGTGCAAATTATAAAATTCAAAGGAACAAGTAGAACTTTCTCAGATGGAGTTGGTGGATGCTCAAATGCAAACTTCAGAAAATTCTGGGTTGATGTCCAATTCTGGAGTGGAATGTGAAAACCCATGGGAATGGAATGAGCAGGGGCAAGGACTTAATCTGGGACACATTTCCCCCTCTTACCTTCTAGGGGAAGACCCTCAATATTGTTGCACTCATTAGGTACTGGAGCTTAAATAATCTGTTTTGGATTTTGTGTCTACACTGGTGTTCTTTTGTCATCCTGTATGTCTGATATGGATGTTTGGGGCACTGTAATAATTTGTTAGAGTCATTGCAATTGTGTGTTTGACTTCTTCAAAAACCAGGGAAACACATGGTGGAAAGTGATCTATATCCAGGAAGACATACAACCGAAATAATGTCTCAGGCTAGTAGAAGAAAAAGTACTTGGTTTTCTCACAAAAGAATTAGTACAGTCAGAATTACTACCCAATGCATTCTTCAAGTTAATGGCTCTGAGTAGACAGTAGAGGCCACCAAGGCCTGAAGCTTTATGGCGAACTATGCAGCTTTGACAAAAAAGGAGGTACTATTGTGCCACACTATGTGGCATCACAAGAGTAACTGAAAATACTGTTACTATTAGCATTTGGCATGTACCTGTAGGCACTGCTAATGCTTTATTTTTTTATAGCACTCTGGAGAGAACATCAAAATCAATTTACCTTTCCCACCTAGGCAAACCATGGCAATGGCAGATCGTCACCAGATTGGACAAACTCTAGTACAATGTGGATTCTGGTAGATGTACAAATATTCTGTTACAATGAATTTTTGATAAGGGCCTTTGTGAAGAAACCTTCTTTCATTTCATTGCATGCCATCCCAACACAACTGGCAAATATCGGTGTATCTTAAACAAAGTCGAAGGCCACACCATGAGGGAGATCACCTTGAGAATTGAAAAAACTGTGACCCAAAGAAATTAGAAATGATCCACTGGTCTTGCATCTACCAAGTACAAAGATGGAGTCCTAATTACTGATTAGCCCCTTTGGATACTTAAGGTAGTACATCCCTCACTTGAAGCATTTAATTTCAGCCTCTAAATACATTCATATTTGAGTGGGAGTACCTAAGGCAAGGTGTCTTGGAAGCCAGCCCAAACAGAAGTAACTCAAGTGCGGCCACAGATCTCCATTTATCCTTCAGACTCCATGGAGTTTATATCTTTGTATATCTTTGACCATTCTCACAAATAATTGGAGCTTTTAGCAAAAAGATTCCACCAGAATTCCTCAGCTACTAAGCAATGACAGCTAGACTGTCACTGGCTCCTAACAGAGAAACATTGTCTCGCTGAAAAAAAAGTAATGACTCTCATATGTAATATTCTCATACTTCAATGGACCCACTCATTAATAGCTAATATTAGCCCTTTATTCCTTAGCCCTCTCACCAACAGGCAGCTGCTCACTCATTAGACACAGGTCAACTGCTTAACATACGACTCATATTCCCCACAAACTTGGTACTTAAAATGTGGTTCATTGGGGGGAAAAAAGCCTGCCTTCAAGGTGGGCATGTCCTACAAAATAAACAGTGATCCACCAGAATAATAATGAGTCCTTAATGTCTGTCTCATTAGATGTTCTGCATAATGGGCTAAATCTTAAATTTTGTTCCCGGACGTAGGACATATCAGCCTAATATTCACAGAAATCTACCTTTACAGACTGATGAGCTAAAAATAATGGTCCAGTTCTATGGTGTCAACTTTAGGACTGTATTACTAAGGACACATGCACATAGAATAAAGTGTAATAATATAATGATCACTAACTTAATATTTATGTTTCAATTGTACATGCCAAAATAAAGCAATCATATCCTTAAAAATAATAAGTGGGCTATCAAAACCAATCAAATATGTGCAGCTACAACTTCTACTATGATCCAAAGGAATTGTTCTCAAACTTGCCATGATACCAAAACCACCACAAAGGACTAAGATGCACACAACATTTTTTTTTTGACATGCTAAAGACCGCTGTTACTTCTAAGGTGTTTACTCTCTGTCAACTATACCAACCTTTCCAGAAAAATCCTCTGTAAGACTGACTGATCCTGCCATCAACCACCTAGTAGTTACTTAAGGCCATAACCCCTCTGTCTCAGCTGAGCGGGTAGGAACCAGAGTCAGGGAGTAGAGAATAAGAATTTGAAAAGAAACTATATACTTCTCTCCACTTTCAAAACAATATACTTACCTTAAGAGTAAGTATGTGGGTTGGTTTCTGGGTTCTCTATTTCTGGGTCCATGTGTCTGTCTCATTGGTCATGTGTACTATAGCTTTGTAGTGTAATTTGAGGTCATGTAGTATAATGTCTCCAGCTTTATTTCTTCACTTAGGATTGCTTTGGCTGTTCGCGAGGTGTTTTGTTTTTCCATATGAAGGTTAAGATTGTTGTTTTCTATGTCTATGAAGAATGTCATAGGTATTTGGATGGTTATTGCATTAAATCCGTAGATTGCTTTAGGTAGTATGGACATTTTCATGTTTCTTCTTCCAATCCATGAACATGGAGTGTCTTTCCATCTTTTGGTGTCCTCTTTAAATTTTTCAGCAGTGTTTTGTAGTTCTCATTGTAGAGATCTTACATATCCAAGGATAAATTTGTTTCTATTTATTTTATTCTTTTGGTCACTATTGTAAATAGGCTTGCTTTCTTGATTTCTTTTTCTGCTAGTTCATTGTTGGTATATAAAAATGCTACAGATTTTTGTGTATTGATTTTGTAACCTGCATCTTCACCAAATTCATTTATCAGCTCTAGGAGGTCTTTTGGTAGAATTTCTAGGACTTTTTATGTATAGGGTCTTGTCAATGGATCTTCTACAAAGGAACCAAGAACACCCATTTGGGAAATGGTGCTGGGAAAACAGGATACACATGTGTAGAAGAATGAAACTAGACCCACACATCTTGCCACATACCAAAATCAACTCAAAGTGGATTAAAGACTTAAATATAAGACCTAAAGCCATATAACTCCTGGAGTAAAACAGTGGAAACACTTCAGTATGTAGAACTAGGCAAAAACTTTATGAATAAGACATCAAAGGCACAGGCAACAAAAGGAAAAAAAATAGACAAATGGATTTATATCAAACTAAAAATCTTCTGCACAGCAAAAGAAACAATCAACAGAGTGAAAAGGCATCCTACAAGATGAGAGAAAATATTTGCAAACTATAAATCTGATGAGGGAGTAATATTCAGAATATACAAGGAATTCACACAACTTAACAGTAAAGTAACAAGTAACCTGATCAAAAAAATGTGCAAAGAAGCAGAACAGACATTTCTCAAAAGAAGACATACAAATGGCTCCAAAAAGAATGGAAGCCATCATGTGGAAGAGAAGCCTGCACCCTTATGTTTATTGCAACTCTATTTACAATAGCCAAGTTTTGGAACTAACCTAAATGTCCATTGATGGATGACTGGATAAGGAGATAGATATGTATATAGGATACACACACACACACACACATGCATATATATGATATATGTACACAATGAAATACTACTCATCCATAAAAAGAATGAAATATGGCATTTGCAGCAGCATGGATGAGCTTGGAGAAAATTATTTTAAGTGAAACAAGCCAGGCACAGAAAGAGAAATGCTGTATGTCCTCACTCAAAAGTGGAAGCTTAAAAATGAATGAATAAAAAAAAAAGAAAGAAAGGGAAAGAACTATCACAATAATGTGTTGCAATTTCAGATGGAGAGAATACAACTGTGGTTTCTACAGGTGGGAAATGGAGAGAGAGGGGGAGGTTAGTGAGAAATTGATTAATGGTCACAAGGAATGATTACATTTTGCAAATTATGAGCATGCTAATTATCCTGATTTGATCATGACACATTGTACACAGGTATTGATATTCAACTCTGTACCCCACAAATATAGATAATCAATTATGTTTCAATAATAATAATAATAATAATAATAATAATAATAATAATAATAATGATAAGATGGGTGATCTCTTAAGATGAAAGAAAAGTTTTTAGAG
>NW_007728177.1:48411-53143 GCF_000696425.1 Galeopterus variegatus | reverse complement strand
CTGCATGTGGGATCCGAACCCTCGGCGGGAGTGCTGCCGCGCTTCCCAAGCGGCGCACTATCGCAGTGCACCACCGGGCCAGCCCTAGAGTGCCTAATTTTGACCTAAGTAGTTGGATGAAGAGATCAGCATTGCTCAGACTGAAGACATCTGGGCAGACTTAAACTCAGACTACAATTTTGCCTCATGCTGTTCTATGGAGTCATAGTTTGTCTATGTTTGCCACTCCAAAAGTCATGTTGAAAATAGATCCCCAACATGGCAGTGTTGGGATAGAGCCTAATGGGAGGTGTGTGGGTCATGGGGGGGATCTCTCTTGAATAGATTAATGCCCTCCGTTGGGAATGAGTGAGTTCTTGCTCTATTTGTTCCCCTGAGAGCTGGTTGTTTAAAAAAAAAAAAAAAAAAGCCTAACATTTTTCCTCTCTCTCTCTTGCTTTTCTTTCTCCATGTGATCTCTATGCACCCGCTGGCTCCCTTTCTTCTTTTTGCCATGGATGGAAGCAGCCTGAGGCCCTGGCCAGATGCAGCTGCCCCAGAATTGTGAGCCAAATAAACCTCTTCTCTGTACAAAATACCAAGTCTCTGGTATTGTGTTATAGCAAAAATTGACTGAGGTATATGGGTACTCTCCTCTAGCATCAAAGATAAATTAGGGCCGGGCTGGTGGCGCACTCGGTAGAGTGCGGCACTTGAGAGCGCGGTGGCGCTCCCATGGAGGTTTCGGATCCCATATAGAGACCAGTCCGCTCACTGGTTGAGCGCAGTGCGGGCGCGACACTGAAGGTTGCGATCCCGTTACCGGTCATGAAAAAAAGACAAAAAGGAAAAAAAAAGATAAATTATGATGTAATATGATGATTCCTGAGTCTGTATGAAATAAACCATTCTAGCAAAAAGGACAAGCATTCTCTCTCTCCCAAAAGTGTCTGACATATTGTAGTTGATTGGGTACAGACATGTCCTATGCTGGTCAGTGAATAAATATTTTTCTATTACACATATGGACAAAGAATCCCAGATAGTTTGCCATGACTATTCTTAGCAATATCTCGTAATGTGAATTGTCTCTCCCAAAAGTGTCTGACATATTGTAGTTGATTGGGTACAGACATGTCCTATGCTGGTCAGTGAATAAATATTTTTCTATTACACATCTGGACAAAGAATCCCAGATAGTTTGCCATGACTATTCTTAGCAATATCTCGTAATGTGAATTTCTAGCAAGTTTGGATATTTAGCTTCCCATTTGACCGGTGGTATGAGATCTCATTTCTGCCTCACTACAAGCTGATGTTAATCAGAACCTATGTTTTATGAGTCCTCATAGGCAGTGGGAAGACTGATGAGAGCCGAATATAGCTAGCCCTGGAAGCTCATTTGTGTTCCTCTTTTGGTAACTTAACCTAATACACAGCTGGCGCAGATGAACTGAAGACACCCTGCAAAGCTTGTTCCCATTCCCTTGATATTCAGACTCTGTTTTTCTCCATGCATTCTCCCTAGTGTTTATTCCAATACCTAAAATCCCGTGATACTTTATTACCTAAGAGAAGCTGGATTTTCCTCAGTACCTCTAACTCTGACACTAAGCATATACGGCATAGTGTGTGGACAGAAGTTCTTCTCTCTCAAAGTGCTCTCAGTCCTGAAAAAATTAAAACTCATGTTCAAGAAATATGTAGTTTTATTCACAGAGAATCTCTCATTTGTAAATATTTAAATGATGTTATAAAAGTTAAATATAATAACATTTAAGTTGTACAGTAAGTACAGTTTTCAGGCTTGTTAGAAGAAATAGCATGTTTCTCTCTCTTATTTCACACTGAAGTTCATTGTTACCCAGATGAAAATCTCTATCAAGAGTTTATAAGCAAAATATTTTACAATATTATGACAGTGACTCTAATTTTGCAGGTTTTTGGAAGAATACTTTGTGTCATCAAACAAATAAATTGTAAATTGAAAATATTAAATACCCGAATAAATGTCAATGAAAATTACAGCTACAAATGCTCCAATGTATTGATTAGATGGTGTTATAATTTCATTTTTAAGGAATTATTAAAACTAGTAAAACCATATCTATGTAGACTTAAGAAAGGTCCTCATTGTAATTATCAAATTTTTAGTATAAAAAATTACTTGTATTCATATTTTATTTTGCATTATCAATTAATTTAAGCATTATATCATTCAGTTAAAGAAAATAAAAAGCTAATAGAACTATGGAAAAATTCTCCTTTGAAACATAATTTTAAAAAGTTGAGATGGCAAAATTCTACTTAATGGAGACAAAAAGTTTTTGTCAGAGAAAAACTGATTAATACTGTTCTGCTGTTTGCTACCTCTCATCTGTACTAAATTTCTTATCATTTGAGACTCTCAGAATGTGAAAAGACAATCTTAAAAGCCTGTCAGCAGCTGGTTGTGACTACTGTAAGCATAATATACTAATAAAAAATATGTTAATGGAAGCAATGTCAACTTTCTCATCATAATATTTTAAAATATTTTATTTTTAGGTATTATAGAAAATTAATATTCAATGTCTTCCATTAAATGTGTATTTAATTAATCTCAATAGAATTATATTACAAAAACGTAAAGGAAGTTTTCACGTTGCCCGATATTGATGCCTGGATTTCTTTACAGCTTAACTAAAGCTGCTACAAAATTACTATTTTTTTCCTCTGTGTAAATTTCATAAAAAGATTGGGAAACACTAGGGAATTGAAGTTCATTGAGGCTGTGTTCCGCCATTAATATAATAACAATACCAATTGTTATTATCACCATCACTACATTGTATCTTTTTTAACCATTGCATTTTCAGAAACACTCATAATCAAAAGGTAGATTAAAATCAATGATAATGCTACTTCTGAAAATAAATTTTTCATGTAGTCCTCCGTATTTTAAAATATAGAGTGAGAAATACACACAGAATTATTTACTTATTATTTTGTAACTTTTTAAGAATAATATATCAAGTTGACATTTTATACCAACAATTGTACTTCTCCAAAATAAGTAACTGTATTTATTGTTAATACAATGAAATAGATACATTGTATCATACTGATTTGCTAAAGTTCACATGCAATAATTTACCATTCTATGTAATGACTGTTTCCAAATTTTACTTTTACAAATGGTACTCTGAAATATCTTAGACCTGTATCTTTGTGCACATCCTTATTTATTTCTGGGATCTAAGGGTGTGCTGGCTTTTGTGACTTTTTGTACAAATTTTTCAGTTGCTCTCTGGGCTTTGTAACATCCTAATTTGTTAGAATAATCAGGCTTAACATATGGGTTCATGTTCACAGATGCACAATAAATGATTTGTAAACTCTGTCTGAGAAATCTTAAAGCATATGTTAGTTGTCATTCTACAAGTAGTATTTCTATGAATTTTCCTGTAGCAATGATTTTCTACAAATAAAAGACTTTCCTCTATCCACAAAAAAACTTTCTGCATGATATTTGTGCAAAAAACTGTTAAATTCCACAGTATTTCAAAATATTCATCTCAGGTTTAAGGTTGTAATCAGAAGTTTAGAAAGCCAGATGCTCTTTCTGTTCAGCAAGAATATAATTGACAGTTAACTTTAAATCTTGCACTTATGCTAGATTGTTTTTCCAAATCTACAGTGATAATGAGGACAAGTGCAACAATGCCAATTACCTGGTACTTGCAATATCACTAACAGAGAAATATGTAGCAAGAATTTGAAAACTTGAAAAAAAAAATATGGATTTACTAGCAAAAATCCTCACTAAGGGGCCTTCACTTAAAAAGATCAATGAGAATTGTAAGTGAGAATGCATGAAGAAAAGATCCTTGAACCATATCTTTAGGTCAGAATTAACATTATTTCTCTCTGTGCTGACACAGATAATTGGAAAAAAAAAAAAAACTATTCTAATCAACAAACCCCTGAAGTCGTGTCATTTTCATTTTCTTTAGAAGACACTTATAAGACAGGTGCATCCTCTGAAAACCTCTATACACACTAGAAGGGAGAAATACCTAATTCACCAAAATGATAACTGTCTGTCATAATGACAGAACTTTATTATTGGGAAGAAATCAGTTGAACTTCTAGATTTTTTTTTAATCCTTATCCCAATGGAGAAGAAAAGAAAATAATTTTCTAGGGATTTCTTCAAAGAAGACTTAAAACAATTACCTTAACCTGAATTTTCTTTCAAATTTTTCTGACATGCGTTATTATTTATGTATACACATATGAGGTAATTATCTCAAAAATATCCCTTTACAGTTTTCTCAAATTAAAGATAAAACAATACAGATACGTTTTATCAGGAAAACTATTCAAATCATTAGGAGTCTGTATTCTTAATTTTGAAGCTTAGTTAAGAAGAATCAGCAAATAGAATCCTTAATAATATAAAACAGTAAAGCCAGCCAAATTAATATTATGGATTAAATTAATGTCATTTTAAAGATAAATCTTTAAGAAAAAAATGTCAAAGCATTTTGTTATTGCTGGAATTATGTCATTTAATAGATAAATCCTGTACATAAAGCATGCCATTTTTTTCCCCTGGCATAATAATTTTAAATATTCTTAATCTTAGAATTCATTCTATAGACTATTTTAATCACAGCACCTTATAGATGCATTATTGTTAACTCAACATTGGCTTGTAGGATTTTTACAACTGAGTGGCCAGTGGTCTTCTATCAAGGCTACCCAAGAG
>NW_007728177.1:46324-48015 GCF_000696425.1 Galeopterus variegatus | reverse complement strand
CGCGTGCACACACACACACACACACACACACACACACACACACACACCCCTATAAAGCAAAACTGACAAAGGAAAACAAGGAAAATATCTAAAACTAGTGTAATGATGATATTCGTCAAAGCAAAATAATTACAAACCATAATAACTTTCATTCATAGAAAATTGGCATACTCATGTCTGATAATGTTTTGGATTTTAACAACATCAGGCAGAAGTAATTTAATTATTTTTCTGAAGTTATTTTCGATGAGTATATCAAAACTATGCTTTGTTTCTAAGTCATATGGATAACTTAGGGAGCAAAAACAAAATGCTAATTTGTAAAGAAAGATTTTTTTGTAAAATATGAAAGATACTTGTTTGTAATATTAAAAAAACTTTCTATCACACCCTTTGACTTTACCAAAAACTTGGAAATAAATTTTACATTTTTCATTCATGTTAAATTTTGAACATACTCATATCAGCATTTTAATTTATGACATTTTTGTAGAGTTTAATAAAAATACAATCATTAAAAATAACAAACTTACTTCACCAGCAATTCAAAGCATATTTCATACACAAACAGTGGCACTCCATAATGACAGTTAGATTGTCCGTCCTAAACCTTTTGTTTATACATGAGCCCAATCTCGCAGAGTAAGTCCTAAAATATTTATTGGTGGCAGAACAAAACTGTCGAGTTTCCTGACAAATAACTGAAGAAAACTGGATGAGGGTTTGTATTTACAATCGATAGGCATTACTTCACTACAAAACTTTGATAACACAAACACACCAACGAAGCTGCACTCTCACTACTTTATATCATTGCCAAAATGAATGAAAAAACATACAAAACCGAATTATTCAGCATAAACTATTTTGTTTTATAATATAGTATGTTTTACAAATTGCTTTACTAAGTTTTAATAACATATATATGTGTACACGTATATATATGAGTCTTGTTGACGTTTTCAAACTTAAAAGAATTACTTGATGAATTTTAAAGTCTTAAGGGAACCCAAATAAATACCAACTTAAAGTATGAATTAATCATTATAAAATGATGATGTTAAAAAAATATCAAAAGTGGGTTATAGACGTTGTTAAGCTTAATGCTAAATGGAACCTTAGCTTGTCTCTGTATATCAAACATTTGAAAAAAATGTAAATATCATCCCCATGAGATATTAAAACCACTGAGACACTGATACATATTGATCAGTGTCCTCACTTTGCTCTGTGCATACTTCATGGCATTTTTCATTATGGTCAAAGTTTGTGGTTGCTTTACTTGTGTGTACTTTCTTATCCCTCCATATGCAACATGCCCTGCCTAAAATATTCTTCCCACCTTATAATCTCATAGAGAATGTCCCAGTTTCTGAAATTTCAACTGAAAATTCGTCTCACCGACTCCATGAAACCATGCTTGACCATTTCGATTAAGATTACTTGTTTGCCAGTCTTCATAACATGTGCAATCTGGCAATATTTAGATTTATTAACATAGTGCTATATTTTTATTCTGTATAATGTATCATGTGTGCTAAAAAGTGGATATTTTAACTGAATGTTATTTTAAGAAAATTTAAAGTATGTATAGAAATTGTACCAGGTTGAATTCTACAGAAACAAATACCAGCCAGGGTTAATGGTTCAGAATATTTATTAGGGCTCAACACTATGCCAAGGCTGAGCAG
>NW_007728177.1:44120-45563 GCF_000696425.1 Galeopterus variegatus | reverse complement strand
GCGCCTCCCAAGCGGCGCACTATCCAGTGCGCCACTGGGCCGGCCCTAACTGAATGTTATTTTAAGAAAATTTAAAGTATGTATAGAAATTGTACCAGGTTGAATTCTACAGAAGCAAATATCAGCCAGGGTTAATGGTTCAGAATATTTATTAGGGCTCAACACTATGCCAAGGCTGAGCAGCA
The DNA here is from genome assembly GCF_000696425.1 of Galeopterus variegatus. Classification (NCBI taxonomy): domain Eukaryota; kingdom Metazoa; phylum Chordata; class Mammalia; order Dermoptera; family Cynocephalidae; genus Galeopterus; species Galeopterus variegatus. The sequence continues at coordinate 45,378 of NW_007728177.1, read as the reverse complement.
TGTTTCTCCTTGAATAGGGACTGCATCTACAAACCCAGCACGGAAATGTTTACAGATCATTAAGGTAAATCTAGGTGAAAAACATCAGAATAAACACACCATTTACTGAATTTTATCTGACTTTTCAAGTTGGTCTTGTAATAAGTACTAGTGAGCTGCAAGAAGTTTTAATGTGGTGGGCCGGCTCAGTGGCGCACTGCTACAGTGCGCCGCTTGGGAGTGCGGCGGCGCTCCCGCCGAGGGTTCGGATCACACATACAGACCGGTTCCTGCTCACTGGCTGAGCGAGGGATGGGCGCAGCACCGAGGGTTGCGATCCGTTGCCGGACATGAAAAAAAAAAAAAAGAAGAAGTTTTAATGTGGTGATCACAATTGCACATATTTGTTGGGCATGAGAGGGCTGAACATAGCTCACACATTTCCCAATGAATATCTCCACCTTGAGTGGTTTGCCAGCTTTAGGATTTTACAAATAAAGTGCTGAAAGATTAAAGGTGTTTCTCACCTAGTTGGAAGGTTAATCAAATCAATACAGGGAATACAAATTGGGTCATATATGTCCCATCCTATGCTTTCATTTTGTATCTACCAATTAAATCTAAATGTTAAGGCCAAGAAAAATAAGTTAACTCAGAGGTCCTGAGAACAATTAATTAGTTGGTACATCTTTAAAATGCCTAAATAGCTCAACAAGATCCCTAGATAATACTTAAGGAAGCTAACTAAAGTTTTATTACATATGTTAAGTGATACTTGTAGTGAGAATTAGGATCAAGAATCATATAGAGCACCCTGAGATTAAAGCATTAAAATGATTAAAGAATCAGGACAAAAATGGCCCCAAGTCTTAAATAAATTTTGTTTAGTAACAAAAAATATATATGCAGTAATGTGAAAGTTATTTTTAGTTTTGTTCATCTATAACACTTGTATTGAATTGTACTAATCATAAACACTCAACTTCATAAATTTTCACAAATTAAATGTACTTATATAACCAAGACTAAAATCAAGAAATAAAATATTGCCAGCACCCCAGATTACCCCTCATGCCTTACCTAGTCACAATCTCCCTAAGAAGAACCACCGTTCTGAGATTTACCACCATATATTACTTTTTCAATCATAAAACAATTTATTTTGAAGTAGTTTCAAATTTTGCAATAGTCACAAGTACAGAAAACAAAAAAACTTGCATATTATTCAGTGAGATTCCCCATTTTTACCAGATTCTAATCATTTCAATCCCATTAAATA
>NW_007728177.1:41631-42320 GCF_000696425.1 Galeopterus variegatus | reverse complement strand
GTTAGATTAATGTTCCCTCTAAAGCACTGGCTCCAGATAGTTACTGTTGTGTGCTAAAATGTCTATATCCCTACTTCTTATTTTTTTATGTTTATAATGACAACACAAGATTTAAGTTGAGCTTCAGCAAGTCTTCTTATTAGGAACATTTTACAAGTACTTCAACCCTTTTTAACATATTTGAGACTTCACATTTTAGGACAAGAAACATATATTAAAAATAAAACAAATATTTTTTTCATATACTAAAAGAAATAGTTGTCACATAGAACAAAACCATTTAGAGCACAAAAAGAATATGATAAGTTTTCATTGATAATTTATATTTCATTAAACAGCTCACTCAGAAAGGTATTGCAGAAATAATTTGTGGATATAAATTCTTCTATCTGTCTCACTAGAAAGTTGCCTGCAGCATATTCTCAATTAATTTCCATATTTGATATCCTATAAATGTAAGACAAATTGTTATAAAAAATGCAAGACACATGGGTGAGCCTTTATATAAATATATTAATGATGGATTAAACAAATCTAATATGAAAATAAAAGAACCCCTCCAGGCTTACATGCTGAATTGGATTATCCAGGCAACTGCTAGAAATATACATGAAAAACAAGAAGTATATTTCAAAAAAAAATTGGAAAGTACTTAGAAATTTTTGTAATATTACAAATGTTTGTTTTTT
>NW_007728177.1:37669-40017 GCF_000696425.1 Galeopterus variegatus | reverse complement strand
TTGTTGTTGTTCTTCCTGTAGTGTTATCTCAGGTCTGGAGGGCTTAAATGTAATGGCAGCATCAGTGAAGAATGTTATTCCTTCCTAAACTCTGGTTGTGTGATGAGATTGTCCTGCCTGGTTGAAGATCCACGTGAATCCGTCTCCTGCAGAGGCCAGTAGGCCCTGTCTTGACCTCTGGCTGTGAGATACATAAACTGCTGTCTTCCCATTCAAATGCCACACCTTTCCCTATTCAACGACACTCTCAGTATTTCTTAAAAACAGAGCACACTGGAGGTCAGAGACCCTAGGTTGCTTACCTCACATCAGGCTGGATATTGGAAGATTTACAGACTCATCAGATTTGTTTCTCTCTTACTGTTTGTTAACGTACTTCCTGCATATCCTATTACTCTCTTGCCCTACTGCCACCGAGCTTTTAAAGATATTTCAAATTCCCCTGTTAAACTCTGGTTACAGGGGCTTAAGTTTCCCTGTTCAGTTTTCTACCAAACTCATGTAAAAATCCCTCGGTCCTTTTTTCTTCTCTACTACCCATAACCTCAGGTATTAAGCAAGTTTGGGACTAGGGATAAACTTAATGAAAATGTTTAAATGTCACCAGTAAATTAGCCTAACAGTACCTCCCTGTTTGACAGTACATATTCTGTACTCTTTACCTCTTATAACCACTTACAGGTTTACCTTTCATAAAACTTTTCACTTTCTAAAATACTATATGTTTTAATTATTTGTTGTAATTATTATTCATTATGTGATTGGCAACAAGTGCATGAAAACTCCAGGAGAGAAGGGATTTTATTTGTGCTGTTCCCAAACTACCAGACAAGTACCTAGTAGGCTGGTAGGCCTACATGTAATAGTGTATCAATAAATAGGTAGCCAAACTGAACTATTTTTCCTTTTCCCACAGAATCCTCTATCCTTCCCTTAAGGAACCTTTTTTAATTCCTCCCTAAATGGTAGAGATATGTCTTTATCTCATAGTCTACTTCCTCTAACTTATTCTTGTGCCGCTGGTCTAGGCACCACTTTGGGAACTATCGTAGATGACCTTATTCAACAGCATGGCTTTTTAACTTCTTATATTAGTTACATAATACAGCTGAAGGAACCACAACAAGAGATAGTGCTGTATAGCACTTATATAGGGTGAAATCAAATTTTCTCCATGTTGAACATATAAGGTTGTCTATTGCTTGAATTGTTATCACTTTAAAAACTTTGATTAAGTTACCTCCCATACTCTAAGACTGTCATCTCTTGATGTTCTTAGTAAAATTCCTTATAGTGAGATGCTTAATTCTATACTATTAGTTCAATCGTCTTTATTGTGAGAAAGTAGACATTTTTAATAATGATGACTAATTTGACAGTAAATACATTTTGAGTATAGTCTGAGTGTAAGCAGAATTAGGAATAAATATCATCTAAATTTCTAACTGTTTTAGCTATTAAGGGATATTTCTATCCTCCCTCTTTATTTCAAAAATAAGTTTGCCATAAAAGCAGTCCTTTGAGTTAAATAGCTGACATTATTTGAGCCCTTATTATGTGCCTAGTATGCCTAGTACTATCATAAATATAAGTGAAGTACTATAATAGGTGTAATGAGGTACTCTTTTGTAAATAAGATACTATAATATAAAAGTACACTATTTTAAATAAATGTGAGAGCATTAAAAGATAATCCATCATTTCATTGATACATAGTGGTATATATTTTCATATTTATATTTAACATATAGGATTCAATAAATAAAACATGTATAAAGGTATATATATACCAACTTGTTAAATAATACCAGATATCAGCAAATACTGTGGTTTAACACCTCCGTAATTTTATTTTATTTTTATTTTGGGAGTCCTAAAAGAGATCATTGCTATCTATCTATTTTTTAATTAAAATACTGAAATTTAATGTGATTTTTCAACAAAAGATACTAATGTCATCAGGGAGCCATGATATTTTGGCATAACTTCTAATTATTGAGTTTGATCTGACACATTCATTCTCTTTGCCATAAAGCAAATTATGCCTTAAAAAAACAGTGAATACTTTCAAATTGCTTGGAAACTATTAAGAAAGTTGGCCCAACTATTAAGAAAGATGCTATCCCTTGCCGGTCCCGGTCCAGTACGGGCGCGACACTGAGGGTTGCAATCCGTTGCCGGACACGAAAAAAGACAAAAAGGAAAAAAAAAATAAAATAAAAAAATAAATTTAGATTTCAGTTTTTTCCTTCTTCATTGGTTAAAATGTTTTTAATTCTTTACCACAGAAAATTTCATTAAAATTTTTGCGGAACAGAAAGAATAACATAAACATACATGAGAGAAAA
>NW_007728177.1:34829-37576 GCF_000696425.1 Galeopterus variegatus | reverse complement strand
TGGCATAACTTCTAATTATTGAGTTTGATCTGACACATTCATTCTCTTTGCCATAAAGCAAATTATGCCTTAAAAAAACAGTGAATACTTTCAAATTGCTTGGCAACTATTAAGAAAGTTGGCCCAACTATTAAGAAAGATGCTATCCCTTGCCGGTCCCGGTCCGGTACGGGCGCGACACTGAGGGTTGCGATCCGTTGCCGGACACGAAAAAAGACAAAAAGGAAAAAAATAATAAAATAAAAAAATAAATTTAGATTTCAGTTTTTTCCTTCTTCATTGGTTAAAATGTTTTTAATTCTTTACCATAGAAAATTTCATTAAAATTTTTGCGGAACAGAAAGAATAACATAAACATACATGAGAGAAAATTATATTTATCAATCAAAAGTTTAACCATCTGTTTGAGTAACATCATTGTATATCAGACTAAACATCAAATGCTCTCAACAGAGAAAAGTAGTTAGCAATATAATTAAATCTTTTTTTCGTATTGGCTCCTCTTTCTAAAGTTAATTGTGAATTTTTAAATTAATTAGACCATTTTTATCGATTAGCATAATTTTGTCTCATATATACTATATTCTTTTATTTTTAAAATCTAGCAAGAAATGGAAGGTATACAGACATGGTATAGAGGTAGATATGCAAATGTTCTCTTGTTATCTATGAATATAAAATTTAAAAAAGGAGTGTCTGCAGAATGCAAAACTGCTCCCATTTTCTTCTGTACCTCATATTCCAAAATAATCTCCTCCTCATCTCAATTATTTTTGTAGTATCCCAGATATACCTTTCCTTTTTTTCCCCACAACATGAATTCTCCTATCTTCAGTGATTATGATATTTTCCTCAATTTTCTAAATCTCTAAGCAGGTGTCTGTTTCCAAGGCTGGGGAATCCATCAACTTAGATAAACCTGCTGCCCCCACTGCCACTACTAGTATTGCTAAGTAATTTCAATTTTTTTCTTAATTCCATGTTTGATAAATACTTGTTCCATATTCCAGTTTTATATATATATATATATATGTATAAAATAACACACACACACACATATGTGTGTATATATATGTGTGTGTTAGGTATTACACTGAATAACATCTTTTCCTTTATACTACATTAAGTGCCTGCACTTTTTAATAATTTTTCAATGGATTCAACTTTTACTTTCAGAGAATTGAAATGTATGTTTTAAGATATGTTTCTATTTCAAAACTCAATTTATTGTAAAAATTTACTCATTAAGAGTAAACATTCTTTTTCAGTAAGTTTTTACAGAAATTAAAACAATGTATTGATTTTTTTTTTTAAAAAAAAGCTGTGTGACGGGGCCGGCCCGGTGGCGCACTGCTACAGTGCGCCGCTTGGGAAGCACGGCAGCGCTCCCGCCGAGGGTTCGGATCCCACATACAGACCGGCCGCTCACTGGCTGAGCGAGGTGCGGGAGCAACACCGAGAGTTGCGATCCCGTAGCCGGTCCCGGTCTGGTACGGGCGTAACACTGAGGGTTGCAAGCCATTGCCGGTCACAAAAAAAGACAAAAAGGAAAAAAAAAAAAAAAAAGCTGTGTGTCTTTGCTGAGAGCATATTTCAAATTATATGAGTTTTATTTTTAATCTTCCTTTCAAAATAAATTGATAACATGCCCAAAGTACAGCCATCATTATAAAGGTAATTTAAAGACGTCATTTTTTCATGGTGACATTTTTCAAATTCAAATCACATAGTCAATGGAGGATTTTTCATCATTAGCTAAGCTTAAAGCACATGAAGCAAAATGCAAGAAATTGTCAAATACATGTATATTCCTGTTTTGTGAAAACACATTTTTAGCAGTTACAGTATTTTACACATCAATGTGTTGAGTGCAGGAACTAGAAATTTTTATTTTTTATGAACACAAAATTTACTCAAGAGAATGTTTTTTGGTTTTTTGGCATTAAATTTAGCAACTAAATATATTTACTAAGAAGTTTTTGACATCTAGACAAGCAGTAGAACCAGCCACCCAGTGCCCTGAGACAGGGCCGTGGTCTTCAAGCCCCACCCCACCCACGACTAGGTGAGCAATGGAGCCTGCCACCAGGGGCACTGAGAAAGGAGCTGAGGGCCAGGCCCCCTTCCGCCCCACCCCAGCAACAACATCTTAGAATGTACTTATTAGCCATGTATGTTTCTTTATGATGTGTGACTTATCTGTTCATATCCTTCACCAAATTTCTGCTCAGCTTGTTATAATTCATTTTTAAGAGTTCTTTTTGCATTAAGGATGTTAATCTTTGAGTGTTAAATTTTCCTGATCAATTTACTTTAAATTTAATCTGTGATGTTTTCCTCTGTTTCTATGTTGAGAAAATAATTTCCAATCTAAACATTAAATAAAATTTTTTTAAAAAGAAAACATTTTCTCTCTACTAATTTGTAAGCCAGTGTTATGGGCTTTTTAACTGGCACTCTCTCATGCGTTGCTAGTGAGAGTATAAAATGGTGAAAATACTTGGGAAATAGTTTAGCAGTTCTTAAAAAGTTAAATGTATATTTAGCATGTGACCCAATGTTGGGTATTTACCCAAGAGAAAGGAAAAGATGTCTATAAAAAAAACTTGTGTGGGCCGGCCCGGTGGCGCACTGGATAGTGCGCCGCTTGGGAAGCGCGGCGGCGCTCCCGCCCGATGGTTCGGATCCCGCATACGGACCGGTTCCCGCTCACTGGCTGAGCGAGGCACGGGGGCAGCGCCGAGGGT
>NW_007728177.1:2738-33882 GCF_000696425.1 Galeopterus variegatus | reverse complement strand
AAAAAAAAAAAAAAAAAAAAAAAAAAAAAAAAAACTTGTGCATTTTTATTCGTATAAATGGAAACCACAAGGAAAGGGGTAAATAATCTATGGAATATTCACATAATAATAAATACTATTCAACAATAAAATGGAATGAACTGCTAATAACATGCAATAATATAGATGCATCTCAAAGATATGCAGAAACAAAGAAGCTAGTCACAAAAACATACACAGTATGAGTCTGTTTTTATGAAATTATAGGGGCAAAACTGATCAACAGAGACAGAAATCACATCCGTGATTTCCTGGGGCAAAGTGAGTGCTGGGGTGGGGAACCGACTGCAAGATGCACAAAATCTGGGGCAGTGGAAATGTTCTGTACCTTGATTGGGATGCTGGTTACACAGGTGTATTCACATGTCAAAAGCATTCAACTGATAAGCTTAAAATATTTTACTTGTAAATTATATCTCAATAAAGTTGATTTAACAATTAAAAATAATTATTTATTTATTTTTTTGTCTGCCTGTGTTATTTTGAAAAGACTGTCGTCGAGATCAGAAATTCTTTTTCTGCTTGCTCAAGGCTGCTGCTTAAACTCTCAGCTGTGTATTTTATTTCATTGAATGAATCCTTCAGTTTCGGGAATAATGCTACATTCTTTTTTAAGTATTAATATCTTTGTAAATTTCTTCCTTCATATCCTGGATAGTTTTTCTCTTCTTGTTGTGTCACCTTACTGAGTCTTGTATCTCATTGATTTTTCTTAAGATTGTCACTTGGAATTCCTTTTAAGTCATTTCATAGGTTACCTGTTCTATGGAATCTGGTATTTAAAAATTATTGTATTTCTTTGGAGGTGTCCTGTTTTTATTTTTATTTTTTTAGATTTTCGTATTTCTGATATCTCTATGTTGATGTCTGGCCTCCAATAGAACAGTTGATTCTTCTATTATTCTGGAGTGGGCTTTGAGGAGAGAGACTTCCTCCTGTAGATGTGTTTTATATTGACCATTGATTAGGACATTTTAGTATTGGCTCTGGTAGACACCTTTGTGTAGTCTCCATACTCAATGTCAGAGTTGGGTGTGAGTGCCTCTGTGGCCTAGGTGCTGGGACACTTAGTTATTTCTTACTGAAGTTAGTGACACTGTGTTGGTTTGTCGAGGATGTGGGCAAGATCTCGTGTTCTTGAGAAAACCTCCTATGTGCCCTATCGCTCTTTGGCTGGGGTGGGTGAACCTGACAGGGCTTGCTGGCACTCTGGCTAGTGTCCTATGACCCTGATGGGTGCACTTGGGTCTACTGGAGCTCTTCAGTTTGAGTGAGTGACCCTGGGTGGCATTTTTCTTTCTTCTTTCCTGTAGGCAGAGGCTCCTCCTGGGTCCTTGCTTCTTCCAGTCGGTGGATGGGTTGGAGGTGACTGGGAATTTTCTTCTTTACTCTATTTGGGTATCCTGGGTTTCTGCATTCACAGGGCCTTCCGTATGTGTCTCTCCCTGGATCAAGGCAGTCATGGGGGCTATATACATACCTTCCAATCCCAGGTATGCTACAATGTGTGGCATTGTAATTTCTCCTGTGTGTTGGATCACTGTGTTGCAAGTCTACACTAGCTCAACTCTTTTCCCAGGTTCCACTGGTGACTCTCCTTCTTTCAATGAAGTTGAGTAGGCCACCTGCATGGTGGCTGTAGCAACAAGCTGCCCTTGCAGTGGAAGTGTCTATGGCCATGTCTGTGGCAGTGGTGGGGGATGTCCTTGGCTAGTGAGGTCCCCAGGAGCACTCCTGCCATCTGTTGAGCAGGGGCTACCTGTGGCTGCTGAGGTTCTCAGGTGTATTCCTGCTGTCTGACCGCAGTGCTTTTAAAAAGATCTTTTTTCCAAGAAATACACTCTTCTTGAATTATTTATGTTTGTTTACTTGTATTAAACTGTTCAGTACATATTTAAAAGAAACTCATGAATTTTGTAGTTATTGAGTCCTTAACTTATGAGTATGGATTTTTTTTTTCCAGAATAGCTTATCAGAAAGTTGAATCCATGAATGAGTCACACTGATCTGCTTTCTTCAAAGTTTTATAGTGGTTGTTCAAATGTCTTAGTGTGGAGTAATGTCTGTCTGTGGAACAGCCTAAATCTAATCTTGAACATTTGAGCTTATGAATGACTTGATATTTATTCCCGATCATGGACATATAAGCATTTCTTTTTCCCTGAATATAAGCAGCATTCAGAATATTTCTAAGATTTCTAATTCTAAATTAATATTACCTGAAAATGATAAATCTTTGTTTTTCAGAATATGCCTTTATACCAGAATTCATTTTTTACTGACTCAGGTTTTTTTTGTTTTTTTTTTAATTGTAACTGGTGTTTTCTATTTGTTTATGTACTCTGTTTCATTTATTTTACTTTCAAATATAGAGCTGTCAGTTATCTGTAATTGAAAACACTGCTATCTCTACCTGGTTCCTGTTTTCTTCACCGTTACTTTATTTTCATAATTTCCCAAGACTTCTGCCTAAAATTCTAAAAAATATTCTCTAAATTTTATACTGAATTTTCTGTAGTATTGACTCTATCTGTATCTCTTTCCAATTTGCACTGCATTGATATTACCTTTGCATTAATCTCTGTACTGGTAAACTTTGGTAACTCCTTTGCATTTCAGTATAATGTTTTCTTGTCCCAGCGTAAATGTTTGAGTTTCTCTTTCTAAAGGGAATGCATCCTAACATACTAATCAAGCTGGTATCTGGAAGTTTATTCAATTGTGTGTTTTTTTCTTCTGGAGGTGGAAGATTATGGTGAATGTTCTTCTGTTTTGTGTAAGCTATTTTGTTTGTAGACAGTCTTGATTTGTGGTAAAAGGTTGGGCTTTTAACACATAGTTAGCCTTACTAGCTTTTCTGTTTCATTATTGTTTTCATTGCTGTTTTTGATTTCATTAAGGTTTCAAGATGCGAGGCTCCTCGAGGGTAGCTCTACTATATGGTAAGGCATATATTTATAAGTATCATTATATATTACAAATATGTTGTATGTAACATATATTACCATATATATTATGTATACAATCATTTTTCAAAATAGAAAAATACATAATAATCACTGAAATGCTTATATGTATACATATATATTCATTATATCTGTACACAATTTATAACTGCACAAAATGTAGAAAAACTAATATTAAAAGAAAACATTTTAAGTAGAATGTGAATGGTCAACTATTTGCTTTATTTCTAAATGTAAAAAAAGAGTTCAAGGTTCTGTTCTTCAAATCTGGAATCTAGAAAACTACAGGATTTGAAGATGACGGGAGGTAATGCAGAGGACAAAATAAACTTAAGCAGATTGTACTGCTTTTTACTAACTCTTTATAAAAATTGCAACATGTGGGATTTTGACTTTTTTATAAGATATGGATAAAAACAACATAACTTCATGCTAGTATATTTTGTTACAGCCTGGAGTGTTTTTTCTGTTTGTATTTTATCTATTTGTATTATTGGGAAGAATGTCCCTCTGGTCTTTCAAAGGCAATGTTAAATTAAGCTTTCTACAAGAAAACTGTTTCTCCTGTTCTTTGGGAGTACTCTGAATAACTCACTTGATAAGAAAAAAATATTTGTGCAAACTATTTTTATTTTTTCAAAAATATGTGCTGCATCTTACACTTTACAAGACTCTCAAACAAGTCATGCTAGTCATAGTCATTATACAAAAATATATTTTAAAATTATATCATAAACATAAATGGTAAGATAAATTTTACAATTTAATGATCCAAAGGCTTTTTTTCCTTTTGGTAGTACACTGTTTAAGTAAAATAGTTCAATAATTTTCTTTTTATAAATGTATTTTTATACTTTAAAAAAAATTACCTTTTGTTTAAGATTATTTTCCAGAGGGGTGGAATAAGATGCTAGGACTCACTAGCAATTATCCCCCTACAGAAATATAAATTTAAACAAATATCCACAGGTGAAAATACCTTCACAAGAGCTAAGAAAAGCAGGTAAGAGATCATAGCACCTGGTTGTAGCAAAAGAAATAAGAAAAGATGCATTGAAGAGGTCAGCAAAGACAATTTTACATTACCCATTTCATCTCCCCACCAAACCAGGCAGCATAGTGCAGAGAAATATAACATCCACTTGGGGAAGACACTGTGGCCTCATATTCTAGTCCTGTCCCCATGCAATGAGCCTCTTGATCTGTGATGTTGCCAGATGCAACTGCAAAACCCATACTGCAGGCTTGTGTGGCAGACTCAAACTATGGCTGTCACCACTGCCAGGCTAACTTCAGTGGCCCTGGGCTCTGAACAGCCCTCAGTGTCAGGCAGTCCTCAGCAACCCTCATCTTCTGGCATGCCCTAGCATCACACCAACTGCATCTGTCCCAGGCTTCTGTTAATTCCACACTGGCCACAGTGAGTCCTGGGTTAATGGCATTCCCTAGGGCCATGCAGGGCTTTCCCAAACAAAGCCCATCTGTGAAAACTGAAATATGTAATTACTTCTGTAAATGTGCAGACATCAACACATAGCCAGAAAAATAAAGAAAAATCATGAAAACAAAACATTAACAAGCAGACAAAATAAGTTGCCACTGACTAATTCTAAAAACAGAAAAATATTATCTTCCTGACAAAGAATTCAAAATAACTGTTTAAGAAAGCTCAGTAAAATTCAAGAAAATCAGAGAAATAATTCAATGCAATGAAGAAAACCATAAATGACCAGAATGAAAACATTAATAAAGAGATTGAAATAATGAGAAAACAAACAGAAATCCTGGAGCTTAAAACTATAATGAGCAAAAGTAAAACTGCAATAGGTTGCTTCAAGAGCAGAATTGATCAAGCAGAAGTATCTATGAACTTGAAGACAGATTATTTGAAAATGTATAGAGGAGACAAAAATAAAAAAGGAATGAAGAAAGCTTAGAATATTCATGTAATAGCATCAGAAGAGCAAAGTTCCAGTGTTAGGTATTTAAGAAAGAAGAAAAAGAATGAAAAGTAGAAACCTTATTTAAAGAAATAGTAGCAGAAAGTTTTCTAACCCTGGAAAACAGCAAAATATTTAGGTACAGGAAAGTCAAAGTCTTCAGTCAGATTCATTACAAATAAGATTACCCCAAGACATAATATAATCAAATTGTTAAAAACCAAAGACAAAGAGAGAATCCTGAAAGCAGAAAGAGAAAGGTGAATAATAAAATATAAGGAAGTTCCAATATGGCTAGCAACAAACTTCTCTGAAGAAACCTCCAAGGCCAGGAGAAAGTGAGATGACATATTCAAAGTGCAGAAGTTAAAAAAAGATGGCAAAAAAATAAAATAAAATACTACTAAGAAAGAATACTGCACCCAGCAAAAGTGTCCTTTGGATATGAAGGAGAGATAAAGCTTATCTCAGACAATAAAAGCTAAAGGAGTTCACCACCTCCAGAACTGTCTTTCAAGCTGAAAGAAAAGGACACTAATGAGGAAGACAAAAACATCCGAAAGTATGAAACTCACCGTTAAAAAAGTCCAGAATGCAATTAAGAACACAACCATGCACCACATAAAATTATTATCAACAACAAAACACCTAAGTGATGGCATTCCCTTAAAAGTTACGGGATACAAAATAAACATGCAAAAGTTAGTAGTGTTTTTATATACTAGCAATGAGCAGTCTGCAAAAGAAACATACAAGATTCCATTTACGATAACTGCAAAAATGGTAAAATGCATAAGAATAAATTTAACCAAGGAGGGGAAATACCTCTACAATGCAAACCATAAAACACTGATAAAAGAAATTAAAGAAGATGTGTATAAATGGAAAGATATCCTGTGTTCATGAAATGGAAAAATTGATATTGTTAAAATGTCCATACTACCCAAAGTGATCTGCATATTTAAGGTAATCCCTATCAAAATACCAATGACATTTTTCACAGAAAACACAATCCTAAAATTTATTTGGAACTACAAAAGACTGTAAACATCCAAAAATGTCTTGAAAAAAATGATTAAAGCTAGGTCTCAGACTATCTGACTTCAAAATATATCACAAAGCAATAGTATCCCAAACTGCATGGGACTGGCCTAAAACAGACACACAGACCAATAGAACAGGATAGAGAGCCCAGAAATCCACATATTTACAGCCAACTGATTTTTGACAAAGGTGCAAAAAACACAATGGGTAAACAACAGTTTCTTCAATAAACGATGTTGAGAAAATGGAATATTAACATGCAGAAGAAATAAAATAGGCCCATTTCTCACTTTGTAAGGAAAAATGAGCTCAAAATAAACTAAAGATTAAAATATAAGACCCAGGAGCTCAGGCCTCAGCAATGTTACATTTCTCCAGACAAAGAATTTCTAATTTCCTCCTGCATAGGTGCAGGAGTGCCCCAAGTTTGGCTCAGTGTGGGGGCTGGAGGTAGAAACAGACCTGAAGGACAAGCTTGAAATACTGATATAAAACAGTTTAAAATTACTTGCTTCAGGGCTTCCAGTAAAAATGGTGGAATGGACGGTTACCAGCGTCACTTTCTCCCACAAAGCAACCAACTCACAACTACAGAAAAGCAATGACAGCCAAGCTAGGGCTGCTGGAGTGCAGGAGAAGAGGAGGAGAGAGCTACGGGGTACATGAAGGTGGGAGAAGTCAAGATTAAAGAAAGAAAAAAACCACTCTGTTTTGAGCCCCGGCAATGTCCAGGCTGGAGCTGCTGAGCACATGGAGTGGAAGAGGGCAAAAGCCACAGCTGTGCCCTTTGGATGAAGTTGCTTGGAGGCAGCAGGGGAGAGGAGGGCCTTGGTGACCTCCAGGCCAACAAGACCACTAATAGGGTTCCTGTGAACCCACAGAGTGAGGAGCAACAAGAACTGAAAAAAAGGAGCCACTCAGAGGCCAGTGAGTCATTGCCCGGACCAGTGCATGGGCCATCCCACAGACGATGGGGAAGATAGGCCTACCAGGAGAACTCTGGGGCACAGCAAGGACAGCTGATCTGCACCTCAATCAGCAAAGGACCACTCAGAAGAGACTAGTGAAGAGACTAGTTAAGACTATAGAATTGCATGGGATACAGTTTGATGAAAAGACTCAGGCCCAGACCAGAGTTTCTACACAATCCAGGTGCGCCAGATCTCTTGAGAGCTAGAAGTACCTATAAAGTCAACCATTAAAACCTGAGCTGCACAAAAAGCCTTCCCTAGGGAATCAGCAGCAATTTAGCTAAACCACATAGCTGAAGTACTAGTCCCCATAGGAATTTCCCTCATTTTAGAAGTAAGTAAAGGACAACAAATTAGTTCCAGTGCAAAGTTTAAGTGGTGGGAACAATAATCCAACACAGAACTGGAAGAAAAAACAAAATACCCACAGACCAGAGACAAAGTTTGATATTAACTAGTAAACATCTCGTTTCACCAAAGAACACCTATAACACCTAGAAGGACCCGAAGTCCCATGGGCTACCAAGACAGACAGAGGGGAGTGCCAGGGGCCTTGGCATTGCCCCCGAACACCTGCAACCAATCCAGAGGGTGTGGGACAAGGACTTCGGCCATGCCCCCCTGATACATGCTGCCAGACCAGTGATGACCACCAAGCCACCATAGGAAGCACCCTGGGCTCTCCCAGCCAGGGGTCTCAGGCCTCACCCACGCCTTGCTGACACACACAGCTAGCCCAGCAACAACTACTGAACCACCCCAGGATGTGCCCCAGGCTTCCTGAGTTGGGGCAGTGAGGGAACCTTGGGCCTCGGCCACACACCCCTGACACCCACAGCCAGCCCATTGTTGACCACCGAGCTGCAGCAGGAAGCACCTGGGCTCTCCCAAGCTGGGGCAGTGGGGTGTCAAGGTCCTTGTCTACACCCCCCCAACATGTGCAACCAGCCCAGTGATGACCACCAAGCCACAGCAAGAAGGGTTCTGGGTTCCCAAGCTGGGATTGTGGGGTGAGAGGGCTTGTGCCACACCCCTCTGACATCTGCACCCAGTCTGGCAATGACCAAGCCACCACTGGAAGCACCCCGATCTCCCCTGTAGGAATTCAGGGATGCCACAGGCCTCACGTCAGCCCCTCCTCCTTTCTCCTTCTTCCATCCCATTTTCTTTCCATTTCCCCCGCCCCCTCTTCCAACTGCTCAGCAACAACACCCTACGAAATAAAAAATTAAAATTAATAAAATTACATTTTCTTTAAAAAAATAAATGAATAAAATATAAGACCCAAAACCATGAAAGTACTAGAAGAAAACAGAGATAAAGCTCTATAACATTGGTCTGAGAAGCAGCTTTTTTGGATATAACTTCAAAAGTACAGGCAGCAAAAATTAGGATTACATAAAATTAAAAAGTTTCTGCAAAGCAAGAAAAACAATACCAGTTTACACAGATTAGCATCTCTCTTCAGAATACACATTCTTCTCATCAGCACTTGGATCATTCTCCAGTATAGACCACATGTTAGATCACACTCAACTCTCAAAAATTTAAAAATATTTAAATCATATCAAGTATCTTTTCCGACCACAATGAAATACAATTAGAAATAAATAACAAGTGAAACTTTAGAAAGGGTATAAATATATGAAAATTAAACAGCATGTTTCTGAATGACCTATGGGTCAAAGAATAAATTAAACAGGAAATCCAAAAGTCCCTTGAAGCAAATGAAAATGGAAACACAACATACCAAAACCTATGTAATATTGCAAAAGCAGTACTAAGAAAGAACTTTATTGCAATAAATGCTTACATTAAAAAGTAGAAAATTTTCAAATAACTTAATGTGTGCCTTAAGGAAGTAAAAGAGAAAAAAAATCCAACTCCAAAACTACTAGACAAAAGGAAATAATAAAGATCAAAGCAGAACTAAATGAAATAGAGATCAAAACATATGAAAAATCAATAAAACAAAAAATCCATTTTATGAAATAAAAATTGACAAACCATTTTCTCAACTAAAAATTAAAAAAGACCCACATTTTAAAAATCAGAAATGAAAAATAAGACATTACAATTGATATGACAGAAATAAAAAGAATTATTAGAGACTATTATGAACATCTATATGCCAACAAACTGGGAAAGTTAGAGGAAATGGATAAATTTCTTGACACATACAATCTACCAAGACTGAGCCTGACTAGATCAATAACAAGTAATAGCATTGAATTAGTAATCAGTAGTCTTCCAGCAATGAAGCTCTGGATCAGGTGGATTTACTGCTAAATTTAATCAAAACTTTTAAAGAAGAATTAATAATGATTATTCTTAGTCTGTTAAAAAAATCTAAGCAAAGAATATTCTTCCAGACTTATACTATGAGGCCAGCATCACCCTGACACCAAAATCTGACAAAGACACAATAGAAAAGAAAGTTACAGGCCAATATCCAAGATTAATATAGATGCAAAAACTCTCAAGAAAATACTAGAAATTAAAACAATACATCAAAAAGATGCTACACATGATTGAATGAGACTTATTCTGGGGAATGCAAAGATAATTTGACACATGTAAAACAATAAATGTGATATATCATATCAACAAAATGAAGACCAAAAACCATATGATCATCTCAATAGAAGCAAAATAAGCATTTAATAAAATTCAAGATGACTTTGTGATACAAACTCCCAAAAATAGGCATAGAAGAAAAGTATCTCAAAACAATAAAGTCCATATATAACGAACCCATGGATAACATCATTCTGAATGGGGAAAAGTGGAAGGCTTTTCATCTAAGAACGGGAACAAAACAAGGATGCTCACTCTTACCACTCCTATTTAACAGAGATCTGGAAGTTCTACCCAGAGCAATTAGGCAAGAGAAAGAAATATTGGGAATCCAAATTGGAAAAGATTAAGTCAAATTGTACCTGTTTGTAGATGGCATGACCTTATGTAGATAAAAACCTAAAGATGACACCAAAAAACTCTAAGAACTTGTAAATGAATTCAGCAAATTTGCAGGGTACAAAATCAACACACAAAAATTAGTAGCATTTCCATACACCATCAGTGAACTAACTGAAAAAGAAATCAAGAAAGCACTCCATGTACAATAAATACCAAAAAAAAAAAAAAAAAAAAAACGCTAGGAATAAATTTAACCAAGGAGGGAAGATATCGTTACAAAGAAAATTACAAAACGCTGATGAAAGAAAGTAAAAAAGACATACACGCAAAAATGGAAAGGCATTCCACTTTCATGGACTGGAAGAATTCATATTGTCACAATGACTATACTACCCAAAGAAACCTACAGTTTTAATGCAATCCCTATGAAAATATCAATGACATTCTTCACAGATATAGAAAAAGAATCCTAAAATCTGTATGGAATCACCAAGATCATGAATAGCCAAAGCAATCCTGCACAAAAAAGGACAAAGTTGTAAACATTACACTACAAGTCTTCAAAATATCCAACAAAGCTATAGTAATCAAACCATTATGGTATCGGTATAAAAACAGACACATGAACCAATGCAACAGAATCTGGAACCCTGAAATATATCTGCATATCTACAGCCAACAGATTTTTGAAAAAAGTAGCCAAGAACATACATTGGTGAAAGGACAGCCTGTTCAATAAATGGATCTGGGAAAACTGGATATTTATATTCAGAAGAATTAAACTAGTCCCCTATCTCTCACAATATGTCAAAACCAAGTCAAAATGAATTAATGGCTTAAGTGTAGGACCTGGAACTATAAAACTCCTATAAATTATTAAACGCAGGGGAAATACTCCAATACATTGCTCTGGGTAAAGATTTTATGCAGAAGATTTCTAAAGCATGGCAGCAAAAGCAAAAATAGACATATAGGATTGCATCAAACTAAAAAACATCTGCACAACAAAAGAAACAATAAACAGAGCAAAGAGGCAACCAGGAGAATCACAGAAAATGTTTGCAAATTATTCATTTGATATGGGATTAATATCCAGAATATACAGCAAATTTAAATAACTCAACAGCAAAAGAAAGAAAGAAAGAAAGAAAGAAAGAAAGAAAGAAAGAAAGAAAGAAAGAAAGAAAGAAAGAAAGAAAGAAAGAAAGAAAGAAAGAAAGAAAGCAGAAACAATACAATCGAAATATAGGCAAAGGAGGTAAATAGACATTTCTTAAAAGAAGACATATAACCGGCCAACAGGTATATAAAAACTGGTCGACAACACGCAGCATCAGGTAAATTCAAATCAAAACCACATTGATATAACATCTGACCCTAGTTTAAATGGCTATTATCAAAAAGACAAAAAGTAACAAATGCTGGTTAAGAAGTGAAGAAAAGGAAACTCATACTCTGTTGGTGATAATGTAAATTAGTATAGCCATTATAGAAAACAGTATGGAGGTTCCTGAAAAAAATGAAAAATACATCTACCATATGATCCAGCAATCCCACTGTTGGGTATTCACTGAAAAGAAAGGAAATTAGCACACCAGAGAGATACCTCCACTCCCATGTTCACTGTAGCACTATTCACAATACCCAAGTTATGGGACCAACCTGAATATCCATTGACAGAGGAATGGATAAAGAAAATGAGTTATACCTATACAATGGCATACTGCTCAGGCATCATTTGCATCAACATGGATGAGCCTGGAAGACATTATGTTAACGGAAGTAAATCAGGCACAGAAAGATAAATACTGCATGTTCTCATTCATATGTATGAGATTTTTTAAAAAGTTGAACTTTTAAAAGTAGAGAGTAGAACTGTAGTTACTAGAGACTGAGAAGGAGAGGAGAGGGATTGGGAGAGGTTGGTAATGGACCCCAAACTACAGCTAGATATGAAAAATAAGTTCTAGTGGTGTACAGTAGTCCTAGACATCTATAATTACAATAATTTATCATATTTTCTCAAATGGCTAGAAGAGAGGAGCTCAAATGTTCTCATTACACTGAGAAATTATAAAGTTTGCAATGATGACCAGGCACACCGCCAGTGCCTTGGGGCCTGCCTGGAGTCTTGAGGAATAGAGCAAGGACTGGATACCCCCACAACCAGGCACACAGCCAGCATCAAGGATCATGCCCAAAACATCACCTCCATGTGGGTGGCCCACCACAGCCACCACAGTAACCATGGCTGCCACGAAAATGGCTAGCTATCACAACCACCACGCGGATGGTCCACCACCCACTAGAGTGCATTGACACAGACAGAGTCACCAGCAGAGACCAAAGAAAATAAGAGGATGTCTCTTTCCACAAAAAATAAGAGGATGTCTCTTTCCAGAGTGACAGAAGAAGGATCTGCTCTATGATAATATTGGGGGACCTAAACACATCTCTCAGCATTAGGCAGATCATCTAGACAACAAATCAACAGAGTAACCGTTACTCCGTCAGACGGAGAGAAGAAATCTAGGGTTATCAATGTGTGGGGGGTAGATAGGGAGAGATTGGACAAGGGGCATAAAGAATAAAGTACAATGTGTAACAATATACCTACTAGTAATACTGATTTGATCAACATATGTCAACATTGAACACCCCAAAAATGTATAATCAATTACGATTCAATAAAAAATAAATGAATTAGTTAGTTAAAGGAAAATAAATAAATCCTTCTGTTTACAAAAAGATTTTTAAAAGTTTGTAAAGATGAATATGCTGATCACCTTCATTTGAACATCACAAGTTGTAAACATAATATTGAGTATAACTCTGTACCCCAAAAGTATGGACAATAAATATGACAATTAAAAACTAAATTATTTTAAAACAAAACAAAACAAAAAAACAACAAAAAAACCATTGTTTCGCACACTGAATTTTTAGCTTCTGAAAGCCAAAGCCGTACTTATACTTTTCTAGATTCCCTGTGGAATGGGCACTCACTGAAATCAAGATTAATTTAGAGATTTCCAGACAAGGTTAGAGTTAAATTAAATGGGAAAAAGTTTGTTTTAACTTCTGCTATTAGTGTGTTCTGATTGTAGCTTGAAAACATTTTTTAAAACTTTCTCAAATTAAAGTTTCATAAGGATATATTTATCAAGTTGTTTTATTAGATTAAAAGTTACAATAAAATAACTTCTTAAATTTTTTTAAAAGCAGATACCAAGTACTATTTTATCTGTATAATATCAGATAGTTTGTAGCTTACTAATATTTCCACTTCCAGGAGCACTCATCTGAATCTGTAATGTCTTAGTTTTCCCATCTGTGATTCTATCTCATGAGTGTGCATATATCAGTAGATTATATTCACTCACTAATGGAAATTTACTATGCCTTTGACAGACACCCAGCGACTCAGAGAAAAGAAAAAAAAAAATTACGGTTAACTCTGTATCTTCAACTGAATGGTCTGTCTGTAGTCGTTAAGGTATTCTTTAGCAATTCACTGCTATATTTATTTCACGCAAGATAATAACCCCAGAAGACTTCTATGTGCTTTATAACTGTAGAATAAACTAATTAATTTTGTGTAATTTGAATGTAACACATATGAGTATAAAATGAGTGTGCCTTTTTTGGATAATGGTTATACTATTTAAATAGAATAATTTTTTCTTAAAAAATATTTAGATTAAAAATATTTATGGGGTACAGAGTTGACCATCAGTACTTGTGTACAGCATGTGATGATCAAATCAATATTGTTAGTATATTCATCATTATAAATCCTAATTACTCTTTGTGTGCCCGACTCAATTACTCATTAACCCCCTTCCCCTTTCCAACCGCTAGTAACTATAGGTCTGTTCTCTCCTTGTGAAAGTTAAACATTTTATCGTGGTCTTTCTTTCTCAGCTCCCACTTATGAGAAAAGACATGCAGCATTTCTTTCTGTGCCTGGTTTAATTCACTTAACATAATTTTCTCCAAGCTCATCTATGTTGCTGAAAATGGCAGAATTTCAAATCAACTCAAAATGGATTAAAGACTTAAGTGTAAGACCTGAATGTATAAAACTTCTCGAAGAAAACATAGGAAAACACTCTGGGACATAGGACTGGGCAAAGACTTTATGAATAAGACCCCCAAAACACAAGCAATAAAAGAAAAAAAATAAACAAATGGGTTTATATCAAACTAAAAAGCTTTTGCACAGCAAAGGAAACAATCAACAGAGTGAAAAGACAACTGCAGAATGAGAGAAAATATTTTCTAACTATACAAGTAACAAGGGATTCATATTCAGAATATGCAAAGAACTCAAGCAACTTCACTGTAAAAAAATCAAATAATCCAATTAAAAAATGAGCAAAGGAGCTGAATAGACATTTTTCAAAGGAAGACATACAAATGATCAACAGGTACATGAAAAAATGTTCATCACTAATCATCAGGGAAATGCAAATCAAAACCACATTGAGATATCATCTTACCCCAGTTAGAATGGCTATTATCAAAAAGACTGAGAACAACAAAAGCTGGTGAAGATGTGAAAAAAAAGAAACTCTTCTACACTGTTGGCGGGACTGTAAATTAGTAAAGCCATTATGGAAAGTACTATGAAGGTTTCTCAAACAACTACAGATAGAAGTACCATATGATCTAGCAATCACAGTTCTGGGTATATACCTAAATGAGTGGAAATCATCATGTCGAAGGGATACCTGCACTCCATTTTCAGTGCAGCTCTATTTACAGTATATGGAACCAACCTAAATGTCCTTCGATGGATGACTGGATAAGGAAAATGCAATATAAATAAACTAAATAGCATAAAATTAAACACATTAATAACTATTCACTCCAAGTAATTTCAAAAATCAAATGATTTATGAAAATTTTACACTTTAGGGATTTTGTAAATTTGGAGTAATGTCGTATCCCCAATTTAGAAATTCCTTGCATTTGCATCAAAATGTACAACCTCCTCAGTAAAGAAAAAACTTCCAAATATAACCATAATACCATGATATCTATTGTGTTCTTAGAGTCAATAAGAAAATGAATTCTTTTCATTACCCCCCCAGACATTTTCAAAACTCCCCCCCCCCATGCAGGCTTATCCTACAGAAACATTTGTTTATTGCCTCTTCTGATTAAATCAGATAACATGTCCTTGGTCTAAAGTCCAAAGCAAGCTTATCAAACTTAAAAAAATCATACTTCTAACTACCAAAGGAATATCTCAGTACTTGTACAAAAAATAAGATTTTGAGTATAAATAAAACAAGTATACTTATATCTCATAGAGAAATATTTTTCAAAGCTACAGAAAAACAACAGACAAGCAAATGAACATTCTACTAGTTTCTTTTTGAAAAGTATGTCAAAATCACTGATTAGAGTCATTTCACATTTTTATGAGGAAAGCTAATCAGAACTGGCCTAGAGGGATAGAAGCAGTTAGCTATAGTCTTTTAAAAGTAAATATCACAAGATATTTCACATCAATACCAAATAAGCTGTTGGGATATTTGGAAAGAATAATAAAATTTTATATGTGTGTGTGTTTTCTCTATATTTCCCTATGTTTTTTAAATATTGCATTTTTTTCTTACTATCTTTGGATGCTCAATTAATGAGTATAAATGATGTAGTATATAAGGATTCACTAAATGTTGAAAATAAGAGAACACCACAAAATTCCATGCAGCAACTACTGACATTTTTTTAAGACCAGTATTCTTCCCTTAGCCTGCCATGGGTTACTGAAGTGCTTCTAAAATCCTGCAAGTAATATTAG
Organism: Galeopterus variegatus; assembly: GCF_000696425.1. Classification (NCBI taxonomy): domain Eukaryota; kingdom Metazoa; phylum Chordata; class Mammalia; order Dermoptera; family Cynocephalidae; genus Galeopterus; species Galeopterus variegatus. The sequence continues at coordinate 18,191 of NW_007728177.1, read as the reverse complement.
TTTAAATTTACTACAAAAAATTCAACAATAATGGTCATAAAGTAACATTATAATTATGCATAATACCAAAAGAGCTAAAAATAAAGTAACCTATCAAGAAACTTGCTTCTAAAACATAATTATACTAACATTACTTAAGAAATAAAAAAAAGCTTGCTTTACGTATATTATATATGCAGTACCCATAAATTTTATTGAATAGTGGCTCTCAAAAATACTGTTCACAAATTACAAATTTTATTTAGGTCCTTTACACTAAAAGAAGTATAATCATTTGATAACTGAACAGTGGATGAATTATTTTCCATAACTGATCTAGAAAACAATTAATATCATGACTTTAGATATATCACCTGGAAACATCTGGCAATAACTATACATTTTTTCTAGTGAAATAGGGAAATCCATATTTTGAAAAATCACACTGTAAAAACTGATATTAATACAATATAAAAGCTTTTTCCCCCATCAAGAATTTGTGCAGGAATAATTAAAAGAACTGAAAAAATTTTGGACCAAGCAAAAATACGCAAATGAGTTAGAAAAAGCTTTTATTTTAAGCCAGATTGACATGAACATGCTAATGACGGTGTTGTGACTTCTAGAGATTTCATTATAGTTTACATCCTCAGTTTGGGCCCTCTTTAACCAAGAGCGCTAAAACATTTTGGTTTAATAGTGCAAGCTCTGTAAGCAGTCTTCCCAGGTTTGTACACCACATCTGTCACATATCAGTTGTGTGAATGTGTACATATGTGCGAGTTACCAAATTTTTTGTGCCTCAAGAAAATGGAACAATACAATTGGTCCTAATGCAACAATTTATAATTCAGTCCTAAAGTAAATCAAGTATCTTCTATTTAAGTGATATTTTCTCTGTAATTTACCCCATAATACTTTACTAATTGAAGTGGGTGATGCATTCTTATTGATACATTTAGCCAGATTAGAGACAATAGAAGGAAAGAAAGCTAATCTTTTCTAGGAAACATGAGAAATACCTTAAATATTATGTTTAATTTGCCCTTGAAAAAACCTTATATGATAAATAATAATAACTGAAATAATAAAATAATACATCTCAGCTACTATTTACTGAGTAATTACTGTGTTTGGCTTTACAAGATATTTATGTATTAGCAAATGATATCATTACAATAAGCCAATTAGATAGGTATTATTACTCATATTTTAATACAAGATATATGTGCTTTGGAGAGGTTATATTGTTTGTCAAAGCTAGTTAGTCCAGTTAGGCATAAATCAAAGAGTCCAAATCCTTTCTGTTTTGATACAAAGCACCCTACACCAAACATTATGTGCTCTTGAAGAAAATCAGGATAATTGTCTTGTTAAAGACTGAGAGCAGCTTGACAGTCACAGATTCAGAGCTAATATTCCTTCATACACATATGGTGATTAAGTATAGTTTCATAGACAAATTAATTGATTATTTTGTGTAACTATAAACCAAAACTAAGTAATGAAATACTGAAAGACAACATGTGTATATTATTTAAATGTGAGAAAATAAATTTTGATTCATTTATTTCTGATTATACCCACAATTATTTTTTAAAAATCAGACTTTTGAAAGTATCCATGAGCTATAAAGATTCTGTCACAAAAATAAGACAAAACAATATATTGAAAACAATTTTTGCCTGTTTAAAAGTACTTAACTGTATTTTTGTTTCTGTAAGTCTTTATTTCTAGTTCTGCTGATGAAAAAGACAATTTGTTCTAGCAAAAGAGATCCAAAAAGAAATAAAAGAAGGCAAAGGAAGAATATCATTTCATCTAGGAGCTTCTTTTACAAGAGAAGAAAATAACTTTTCAGTAAGCCTCTAGTTTTCTGGGATTATAATAACATATCCACCAGCTCTGACATTTACTGCACTGCTTTTTAATTGTCTCATTTTTTAATAAGGCATCTGCATTTTTAAAAATTTCTTCCTTGCAAACTATTTTTTTCATTTAAAAGTGCTTTCAAAATTATGTTTTATCTAACTATTCTGTATTTTGTTGTTCTATATATATTATGATACATTTTGGATAATCTTAATCTAGTAACTCTGCAGCCATCCACCCAAGTTCTTAGACTCCAGTCTTCCCAATCCTGAATGCAGATGTTCAAAACCAAATAGCTTGAAGACTAATTTTTAAAAAATTGTTTATTTTGTATTACCCTTGCAATAAAGTAATCAATATAAAATAAATTTAACAGTATCTTTACTGAATTAATTCCAATATTAATATAAATGATTTGCTTTTCTTATAATCCTGGCATCTTTTTCTCCTTCAGGGTCTGAGACACATTCTGACTGTTATACCCCCTGTACTATAAAAGTAATATAATCAGGCAATTTATATATAGTTATGCCAAAGAACTTTGGACAATCCTGTGAAAGCAATAGAGAAAAAAGTTTTTGCCATTTGCCAAGTTACAACACTTCCTTAGTCAATAAACATATGGCCTTGCTAAACTGTCACTGGCACAGCATGATAAAACAAAGGCTAATCTAATTCTACTCCCATAGGATCACTTACATAAATTACAACAAGAAAAATGAACAAACCATGAAATCTTCTGTGGTCTTAAATCCTACATTGTGTCATGAAAAATTGTTTCAGACTTTCTTTTTGGAATATATTATAAAAATTAAAAAAAGGACCTTCCACTTCCACTTAGAAGAATCTGGAGACTTGCAATGAGCCTCCTTCTGAAAAGTAAATGTTTGAATGAAATATATATTATAAATGATAAGCAAGCAAAACATTAAGTAAATTTCAGACAAAATTAATGAAATAGGCAAAACAGTGAGGTCCAGAACTAAAGTGTCAGCTTACTTTGTTCTGTGGATATTTGTAAAATTAGTGAAATTGAAAGTTGGTGTTTAAGCCTTATAAGACGTGAAGAAAAGGAGACATAACTCAGGGCCTAGAAGGAAAATCTAATGAGTACTACCTCCAATAAATCTGTGATCTAAACAATCTTTCTGCCAATGTATGATAAAATGGAAATTGTCCCCTGTATAAATGGAGGACAAGAAAAATCAATGATCGTAAACTTAGGTGCTTAGTGGTGAATGAGGCATTTTGTTTTGTAGATTTTGAGAAACATGTCTGTAGAAACATGCCCAAATCACAAAACAAGGATGGTCTGAAGAACTTCAAGCTGAAAATTTTATTCCGAAAATTAAAATCCAAAACCTCTTTGCAGCAGAACCTCTTTGGATATGAAGCAAATTCAAAACCTCTTTGAAGGTTGAATCCCAGAAACATAGACATAAATCAAATAAATATTAAGCTAACAAATATTGAATTGTTAGGAGAGACACATTCTGCCATTATCCCTGCACATCTTTCTGAGTGTGCCAGATTTCGTGGCTTATATGTCTCCTTATACCAAGCAGCTTCTGTAGCTACATAGATAACAAGTAGGTCAAGGCTGCCAGTCTACCTGATGGATAGCTGCTCACTTCCTGGAAGTGGGGGTGGAGAAGAGGGGCAGGACTCGATTGTTTGCTGTTTATAAGGATGTTTCCTCCTTGGTGAAAAAGTGCTACGCTCTTGTTCTTGGGTACAAGGTAAATAATGAAAACCACAGCATGTACAGACATTATCTTATCCTAAATTGTGTCACCCATGCTATCATTTCATTATCATTGTTTATAACGGATAATCATTAGTTATCTTTTTCTTTTTTTTAAATTTTAGGCATTCTAGTAGGTGTGTAGTGGCATTTCACTGTGGTCGTAATTAGTGTTTTCCTAATGTCTAATCATGTTCAACATTTTTTTGTGTGCTAAATTGCTATTGTTATGCCTTCTTCAATGGACTGTCTTTGCAAGTCTTTTGTTCATTATCTAATTGGATTTTTTTTTTTTTTTACTGTTGAATTTGATATAATTTATTCTTGGATGCATAGGTTATTCAGGAGCATGTACTCTAGATACAATTGTTTATCAGATACGTGGTTTGCAAATATATCCTGTCACTCTGTAGCTTGTCTTTTTATCTTCCTAATGGGTTTTCATGAACCAAAATTATTCTAATTTTGTAGTCAATTTAATCAATTTTTCCTTTTATTGATCGTTCTATTAGTTTTAAGTCAAAGAATTCTTTCCCTAGACCTATGTACCAAATATTTTCTGCAATATTTTAGTAAGAATTTTATAGTTATGTTTTTGTGATTCGTTTTGTGTTAATTTTTCTGTGAATGGATTAGGTCTGAAATTTTGCTGTTTATTTTTTTGCTGTTGTTAATTATTCTTTTGCCTTTTTTGGAGATTTGTAGTTGTTTTGGCTTAGGGATATCCTATTGCTTCAGTACTGTTTGTTGAAAAGGCTATCTTTGCTCCATTGAATTGCTTTTCCATGTTTGTCAAAAAATCAGTTGGACATGTTTCTGTGCATGCTTCTGGACTCTGTTCTGTTCCATTGATCTTTGTGTTCACACCTCTGACAATACCACAAAGTCGTGGATAATGTAGATGTACAATAAATCTTGAAATTGGGTAGATTGATTTTTTTTTCACTTCGTTATTCCTTTCCACAATTACTTTACATATTTTAGGTCCTTTGCTTTTCCATTTCCATTTCAGAATAATCTTGTTTATATCTCAAACATTTTTAAAAATTTTAAAAAACCCTCTTGATTTTTATAAAAATTTATGTAAACCCTAATGTTACAATTTTTAAAAATTTTTCTAAATGTCCGTGTTTTTATGACTGTGCCTGTGGGTTACTGGGCATATTCAACTAAACAACTTAAGTCACCTTTATCTGTTCCATTTTTATATTTCTGTCACACATAATACTCATATGTTATATCTCCTGAATATATTCTACAAGTCTTATTTATTTTCACTTACAGTTTTCATCTTTTCAGGTATTGAACTATGTTGTCTAAGTAAATCACTTTATTTTCTATATATCCTACATGTTTCTCACATTTTTAATTCTAATGTTTTTCCCTTTGAAAAGCTTAGGTTTTTATTACACAAAATTAGTTTTAGTTCCCAATTGCATTAAAATACTTACACTTAAATTCATAAAGCAAACATATTAAAAACATGTGGAGAACTTAACAAAATACAATTATAGTGTTAGAATTTACTATCCATCTCTAGGAATTGGAGAGATCTTGGGAACAAAATAGTAATAAAGGTAGAGAGGATCTAAATACTACACTCCAAAATTATAAATATGATAATATATATTTTTATATGATCATGAGATATATACAAGATTAATTATGTGCTTAGAAAAGAAACCTTAATACTATTTTTAAAATAGAGATTTTTTAAAAAATAAATTCAGATCATAATTCTTTACAAATGAAATTACATAATTATAAAATGACCAAAAATAATTTTAACTATTTCAAAAGTAAGAAATACTCCAAAATGTCTTTTGTATAGAAGAGACAAAGGAGAAATGATAACCTTTTTAGAAACGGTAATACATAGAACAGCACACTCAAAACTGATGAAATACAAAAATTTTAAAAATAAAAAAACCTTTCCACAAAATATATATGGCATTTGTTAACATCTTCATTTAAGAAGAAGTATATAAAAGGAAGAACTTATTAGCCCTTAAAAATTAGGAAAGTCACAGCAATCTGAACAATGAGTTCAGTTGAAGAATGCACTGGCAGAGACAAAGATAAAAACAAGAATAATGCAACATAAAATAAAATTAAAAATACAAAAATGAAAAATAAAATCATGGAGGAAATGCTATATAAATTGAAGAGTAGTTTTTTGAAAATAATTTTAAAAGATAAACTATTCATAAGCCTAATTAAAATGAGGAAAACCCAAAGTAAAACTAAATACCTTGAATTTTACAGGAAAAAATAGCCATAAGGAGAGGTAAAAGAAGAAAATAGACAAATAACTCAATTTCATGAAGTCTGACAAACATTTAATTACCAAACTGATCCACAGAGTAATAGATATATTGAAAATACAAATTACAGAGAAGATATTGAGAGGTGATTAAATATCTACTTTAGGAAATCAATTTTAATAAAATTAATCAAAAGCTTGTTTTTTAACCAGGTTTGTTAATAATTCTAATGTCATTTCACACTAGAGTAAACGATGGAATCCTCACCAACATTTTATAAAACTTAGATGAGTCTAATCCTGAACTTCAAAAATTATTATATGTAAAATAATTGCTAATAGACTAATCCCAGTTATGAATATAGATGCAGAAAATGTGTTAAACATATTGATGAAAATTTTCGGCAAAGTACAAAAAATATATATTTCAGCAAAATGTGTTTTATACCAAATGTACAGTAATAAAAATACTCTCAATATAATGTTTTACTTTAACAGATTAAATTACAATTTTTGATACTAATAGTAAATGCCAACAAATAATTTTGTAAATATAGAGCCTATTGGGCCGGCCTGGTGGTGCACTGCTACAGTGCGCCGCTTGCGAGCGCAGTGGCGCTCCCGCTGAGGGTTCGGATCCCACATGCAGACCGGTTCCCGCTCACTGGCTGAGCGAGGTGCGGGTGCAGCACCAAGGTTTGCGATCCTGTTGCTGGTCCCGGTCCGGTACTGGCGCGACACTGAGGGTTGCGATCCGTTGCTGGACACGAAAAAAGACAAAAAGGAAAAAAAAATATAGAGAGAGAGCCTATTCTTACATAAACTTTAAGTAAATTAGGAATAGATGAAAATTCATTGAATAATTAAATACCTACTACTAATAAATTGCAGTTAATATGCTAAATTTTGAAACAATAAAACCATTTCCAGTAAGTACGAAATTAGACAGGGTCACCCACTACTACCATTTATATTTGAAATTGTTATCAGATTTCTGAAAATATAAAATATTGCTAGAAGAGAAAAAAACTAATTATTTTGCTGATAATATAATTGTATATTCATGAATCTGAGTCGCTCAAATTTAAAAAATATAATTTCTAGAACTAATAACAAAATTGAGCTTGTTTAATAAAGAAAATGTACACTTAAAAATATTGATTTTTTTTTATTGTCTCTGTAGTAACCTATAAAAGGAAATGGCATAAATGGTTCCATTTAAAATAGCAGCAGAAAGAAAATGATAATGACTTTAACATAAAATAAATGATTTTACACAAAAAACTAATACAAATCTTGTTTTATCATGGCAGAAATAGCATTCTTCAAAATAAACAGGTATTATAGATTCTCACATGGGAGACTGAATGAGATCACCCATCCCTTTAGAAAGAGTCAAGCTAACAAATACCAGAGGAGTAAGCGTATAGACATGTAAAAAATGACTTGAACAATTAAATTGCCTATATTTTATGCATGAATCTTTAATATGAGGTTTTAAGCGTATGTGATAACATGCTAAGTTTCTTTATGGTCATTGCTGTTTGCCCCACATTCAATAGCAATGAAGAATACGGAAGGATTTTTGCAACTACACACTACCAGCTAATGTCATAAGTCAGACACATCACTAAATTCAGGAGAAAATACAAATTAGCATGGGGATGGAATCAGTTATTTCATCAACTGATGCCTTATCATTAGAGGTGATACTGACTGCGGTATTAAATTTTATATTATATATTTGGATATCTTCTTGGACTAAGAGGATGCTCTCCCACACCTTTGGGAACAGGTTACCTATCATAGCTCATACAGCCAAAATCTTGAGTCCACACTCATTCAGCTTTGCATAAGGAAAAAATTCAAATAAGAGGATGCTCTCCCACACCTTTGGGAACAGGTTACCTATCATGGCTCATACAGCCAAAATCTTGAGTCCACACTCATTCAGCTTTGCATAAGGAAAAAATTCAAATATTCTGGTTTGATGCTTTTTCTTCCTGGAAACCCATTCCTCGAGTATCTTCAGAAAAATTCCTATCTTCAGTCTCACCTCAGACGTTTTACAAACAGTACTCCCTATATCACCAACTTTGTACAAGATAACCTTCTAGGCAGGAAAAAAAGAACCAACAGCTTGAGGCCAATACTCTTCATGGGTATTTAAGTGACAGTTATTCAAATACTACTAATTCATCCATCCATTACCTAAAGTTAAATCTTATATTATGACGTATCTATTCACATGACATTGTGCTTTAAGGTAATACAATATTACTATGATTGATATATTTATGTTTAACATATTAAATATACCACAGTAACAATTTTAATAGACTTTACTTTTTACAGCAGTTTTAGGATTACAGAAAAAAAACATGCAGAAAGTACTGAATTCTTATATATATATACCTTTTCCCCTCATAAAGTCTCTACTTTATTAACGTTACATTAGTGTAGTACATTTGTAACAATTGATTAACCAGTATTAATACATCTCACCATATACCAAAAACACCATATACCAAAATCAACTAAAAATGAATTAATGACTTAAATGTAAGACCTGAAACTATAAAACTCGTAAAAGAAAACATGGGAAACACTTCAGGAAGTAGGACTGGGCAAAGACTTTAAGACCCCAAAAGTACAGGCAACAAAAGGAAATATAATCTAATGGGATTATATCAAAGTAAAAAGCTTCTTTACAGGATAAGAAACAATTAGCAGAGTGAAAAGGTAACCTACAGAATAGTAGAAAATACTTGCAAACTATGCATTTGACGAAGTATTAATATCCAGAATATACAAAAAAAATTAAATAACGTAACACTAAGGAAACAAGTAACATGATTAAAAATGGACAAAAGAGCTGAACAGGCATTTCTCAAAGCAAGGTAGACAAATGGCCAATGACATGAAAAAATGCTCAACATCACTCAGCATCAGGGAAATGCAAGTCATAACCATATTGAGATACCATCTCACCCCAGTTAAACTGGCTAATCACAAAGACAGGGAATAACAAAATGCTGGCTAGGATGTAGAGAAAGGGGAACCCTCCTACACTGTTGATGGTACTGCAAATTAATGTGGCCTTCATGCAAAACAGTATGGAGTTTCCTTAAACAACTACATATAGAACTGCCATTCCACACAGCAATCCAACTGCTGGGTGCATCCCCCAAGGAAGGGAAATCACCATGTTAAAGATACCTACAATCCCATGTTTATTGCTGCTCTATTTACAATAGCCAAGAGTTGGAACCGATCTAAATGTCCATTAACTGAAGATTGGAAAAGGAAAATGTAGAATATGCACACAATGGAATACTATTCTGTCATAAAAAAAGATAAAATTCTGCCCTTTGCAGCAACGTAGATGAACTTAAAGAAATTGGTAAAGGACACAAAAAACATTACACTGTGTAATGTTGAATACACAAAGTAACCTGGAAAATAAATAAATAAAATTTTCAAAAAGTACATTATTGTTAACTAAAGTCCATAGCTTATGTTGGGGTACTATGTTATGTGAAATAATCCAGGTACAGAAGAGAAATACCAAATGTCCTCACTCATAAGTGGGAGCTAAAAAATAAACAAATGAAGAAAAAAGTAAGAAAGATACAACAATCCCAATAATTCCTTGAACTTTCGAAAGGAAAGAACAGAACTAAGTCTACTAGAGGTGAGAAATGGGGAGAGGTAGGAGGGTTAGCAAGAAATTGGTAAAGGACACAAAAAACATTACACTGTGTAATGTTGAATACACAAAGTAACCTGGAAAATAAATAAATAAAATTTTCAAAAAGTACATTATTGTTAACTAAAGTCCATAGCTTATGTTGGGGTTCAGTTTTTTTGATGTACAGTTCTATGGATTTTGAAAAATGTGTAATGTCATGTGTAGACCATTACAGTATCATATAGAATGTGTTCTGTCTATATATCCCTCTCTCTTCCCCCTGAAACCCTAATATCACTAATATTTTTACTTTATCTATATATTTTCTTTCTTCTCAAGAAAGTCATACAGTTTGATTCATAAAGTATGGAGTTTTTTCAAACTGGCTTCTTCCACTTAACAATGTGTACTTAAGGTTCTTCCATGTTTTTTCATGGCTTAATAGCTCATTTCTGTTTATCATTAAATAATACCCCATTGTGTGAATTTTTATCTATTCGCATATTGAAGGACACCTAAGTTGCTTCCAATTTTTGGCAATTATGAATATGACTTCTATAAACATTTATTTGCATGTTAATTGTGTATACATAAGTTTTCAACTCATTTGGCTTAATACCTAGGATTATGAATGCTGGATTATATGGTAAGCCAGTGTGTAGCTTTATGAGAAACTGACAGTCTTCCAAGGTGGCTCTTCTATTCTGCATTCTCATCAGTGATGAATCAGAGATAGTTGCTGTTGCTTCTCTCTCAAAATCTGAAAAAGTCATATTGGACAAATGCTGTAAACAGCAGAAATTCCAGAATTCAACCCATGTTTAAGGAAAAAATGAGGATGACAGGAAGAGTTAAACAATACACAACTCATGACGAAGACCTGCATTGGGGGGGGGGTGGCTTTAATTAGCAGAGGAGAACTGCATTTTGGAAATATGTTATAGCCATTTTAGCAGTGATATTATTTGAATAAGACAAATTGAATGAACCTTACTATATCAATGCCCTGTCAAAGAATGCAGAATCATGCTATAATCATTCTTGTAATTGCTAAGATTCGAGTACTTAGAGCTAAAAAAAAAAAAAAAAAAAAATAGTTCTTACAGTTCAGATAACTTTTTTCTGGGAGTAGGAAGTTATTGTCAATAGATTCAACGAACTTATGGTTCTATGAGTTTTTACCTGCAGATTATAAGAAAATGTGAAAGTATATTATAAGTAAAATGCAATTCATGTACTTTATACTGCTTGAAATATTTTTTGGTAAAAGTTGATCATGGGTGCATATAATGAAGATTAATGATACACACAGAGAAGAGTTTATCAGTAACCTTAATTATTAATTCATCATTAACCAGTAACCTTACAACTTGAAAAAATAGTTTACTTCCAGAAAGTTTAGAAATAATCTGTATTCATAAAGGAAAGTCAGCTCTTTAAGGTAATATTCATCATTTATTTTTTTATTAGGTTTTTATCTAACTTCAATTTCTTTCAAACCAAGGAACAATGATTTATTCTTGGATTTGTAATTTCAATATAAAACCAAGTAGAGTAAACAGATTTGTTTCACTTGTTCTCATCAGGACAATTTTAACAGTATATTGATGCTGCTAGATAGCCATTTACTATTACTAATAATGAAATGCCAAAGTAAGTAGCAGGTAGAAAATTATGGCAGAAGAGTTTAAATTCACAACTGGAAGGTAAATAAGCAAAAGTTTTCAAATCATTAAATTTTTAATTTCTTTTTAAATTTATCTCAGTTTTATTCTTTTAGATTTGAGTGAGTTTCAATTTAATGTGATAACTATTGAAATAATGAGATTTATAGAAGAGATGTATTGTCATTTTTAATAGTTATACTGAAATATATTCTAGTACCAGAATGAATCCAGTTAAGCATTTAAACGGTGAACCAAATGAACTATTTCACTCTAAGAATAAATGACAGTTCATAGATCATTCATTACAATTTCAGAGTGGGAAATAGAATGCTTTCAAACTAAGCAATAATTTGAAAGACCTGGCAAAGGTTATTAGCACTGTATACTGAAAAAACAGTAGGAAAAAAAAAAAAAAAGAATGGTGACTTCAATACAATTTTACAGGTATTATATCCATAAGCTAAGACAGTAAAGTTTTATGAAAAAGAAGCATTCACTGATTTTACTTTATATTTTACTCAGTATCAAATTTAACATTACATTATGGATGTAGATGAGACCAACAAAAGTATGAAAAATGGTATATTTTTTCCCATTTCAAAATGTACCTGTGTTTCTCTCCTTTGTTTAGAACTTGAAACCACTGAAATATAGGCCAACCCCTGAATCATCTAATGGGAACTGCAAAATTTGCTTCTTTTTTTTTTCCTCCTTTTTTCTCCTGCCCCCTTTATCTACCTTTTGTAAGAGTCATTTCTCATTCACATTCATCATTTGGCATATATCAACTGCTATTTTACAGAAACAGTATTGAATAAATGAAAACATGAATTTATGTTTTAAGCTCAGCCTATTGATAAAGGATGATTAATGGGGAAAATAAAATATAAACTACATAGCATAAGGGAATTTAAAACTAAGTAAGGCTGGTGATTTACAAACACCCCTTCTACCCATCTCTTAGTCTCTAGACCGCTGGCAAAGCTTTCTCATAGGGAAGCTACCTCCCTAGTCAAAACCATCAGCACCTCTCCGGCCTGGACTATTGATGGAGTCTTCTCACTGGTCTATCTGCAATATTTTCTTTTTAGGGGTTTTGCAGACTTCGTAATGTATTTGCAAAGACATTTATGTTAAATAATAACTATTCAGATTCTCAGATAGAAATATGACAGTATTTTCCAAAATAAGCATCCATTATTTGAGTATAGATAGTTCATTCTGAATGCTTCACATTTTCATTCCGAATGCTTCACATTTTCATTCCTTGCAAAATCTTTATTTAACCTTGATCACAGTGCAGGGTTCCTCCTGCTTTGAATAGCAAATACTCTTTTCTTTCATGTTTTCTTTTCTTTAAATCTTAATAGCCTGGTTTATCAAGCTATAGACATCTTCTACTTTGGATACAAACTGGCTAAGGAAACTGTCATTTGGTAGTTAGCTTCTATAGAACTCCAGACCTTTTTCTTTCACTGACCTCTTTCACAGTAATGTGTATATGTGTTTTCCATTTTAACTTAAGTCTTTCACATGATTTAATAAATTTCTTGCCTGGAATAAAAACACTGTATAATTTGTCTCTTCATGAATTGTCAACAATTATATGAACAAGAGTTATAACCTTAATTTATTCAAAATAAGCTGATTTTTATGTTTCTTTTCAAATTGATGAACTGGGAAATTTAATACCAACTATTCTCTCTACGATGCTAAGTCAACACAGTGTAGTTTCCCATATTTATTAAAATTTATTCAAAATAAGCTGATTTTTATGTTTCTTTTCAAATTGATGAACTGGGAAATATAATACCAACTATTCTCTCTACGATGCTAAGTCAACACAGTGTAGTTTCCCATATTTATTAACATAAACATTGATAAATCTTTACTGAATTATATTTGCTTGTCCTAATCTTACTTCCGTCCTCAAGGCCAATAAACTAATTATTTTTGTAGCATTATTAACCTATTTCTTTGACCCAAACTATTTAGTAAAATGTAAGTATAATTAATATTTCTAAAAAATTGCTTTCATTAAACTGGTCTAATCAATTAAATAAGTTCACGTTGCCTCTCCAGTCAATACTATCCCATAATGCTCTCTACAAGCTCATCCCTCTATCCATGTTCTTCACCTTGAGAAAATTCATCTTCAACTTTAAGGTTCATGTTAACATCCATGTCTTCCATGAAACAAGTCTTTCATGAGTATGGCAGTAAATTTCTCCTTGTATGAGAACATTTAATCATGTTTGCATATTGGTATACCAATCTTTTAAATTTATGTGCATGTTTATTTTACCTTTGTGCATTTTGCCTGGCATATCCTTTGCCCCTTCTCCCACAAGCCTAACTCTTGCTCATCTTTCAAGACAAAGCTCATGTTTCATCTTCAATTTTCTTTGAGATTTGGTTAGGTGCCTTCTCTTTGTATTTCCAAATCACTCTCTGGGCATTTCTCTCTTTGCTTTTGTTTCATAGAGATCTATGTAGTAGATTATCTTCCCTACTAGAATGGATATTCTAATTACAAAGAACATGATATATGTCATTGTTTTGTTGTGTTGACCCCGTTACTCAATGTGCATTAAACAAATACATGATGAATAAACTAATCCATGGAAAATCTTAGTGTTTCTATGGCAAAGAAACAAGACTATATCCCAAATGTACTAAGATAATATAAAGATGCAAGCTCTGAAATAAGAAAGCTTGTGGTCGAAACCTGGCTTAGTTACTTCCAAAGTGTGCTATCTTTGGCAAGGTATACCATATTTGGTTATTTTCATTATCTTTACCTACAACTGACAACATTTTATCTACCCAAATTTTTATCAGGGTAAGGAATATTACCCTAAGTAAAATGCAGTAAAACAAAACTTATAATAACTACTATTAGCTACTGTAGCTAATAGCAGCAATTATTATACATTTGTTTCCTACAAAAATTCTAAATGTTAATGTTAAAATTCTAAAATGTTAATTAGCTTGATTGGATTAATTATGTCACAATTTATACATATTTTAAAACAGTCCATGGCACACCTTAAATATATACATTTTTATTTGTAAATTTTATCTTGATAAAGCTGAGAAAAATTATATATATTTAGATCCAATCCAACTTGAAATAATATACATAGGATAGAGACTCATATGGGAAATACATAGCACTTTTCTATAGAGAAGTCAAAAAATTTAAGAATTTCTAAAGATAGTTTTATTCATTTATTAATATGCATTAAATATGTACCATGTTAACAGGACCTGAACTATATGCTAGAGAATGGGGTGAGGCTGGAGTGTAGCAGACAGACAACTCATAAGGTTACAATCCATTGGAAAAGACAGACATAAAATAAGTGCGAAGATTTTTATTTAAACGCAATTATATTTAGTGATATAAAAGAGAACGGCACAATTTTATAATATATGAAAAAAGGGAGATGGATTCTAGCCAGAAGAGTCAGGGAAGTCTTTGCTTGTGTAGCTGTGACTTGGGGGTTGATAGGAATTGGCTAGGTGACAGAGAGAATGGCCTACAGGCACTGGAAATGGAGCATGGAGACAGCACCACCTTTAGAGAAGCAACTACTTAAATTTCAGAGTGCCTTTCTGAACTTAGTCTCAATTCTTGGGACTTTGGGGGGACAACAGGGTCTCCCCAGTGGTGATAGATATGGGCTCTTGTGTGGGATTCTTCCCTTGGAGTTTTCACTGACATTTTTGGTCATGGGTCACCCAGATGTCCTAAATAACTCTGGATCTCCCTTCTATGGGAGACCCAGTGGCCCACAGATGGTCCAGGTTTGGGGAGGGTTGCCTGGTAAGCAAATTACTCCTCTTGGCTTGTGCAGAATTTCTTCCAGAGGATGGTCCTGACAATGAACACCAAAATGTTGCTGACCATCTGATTTGAGGTTGCTCAAAATGCACGTATAAACAAAGGTCCCATGAAAAGTATTTTCCTGGGCCCAATACATCCTGGAGACAGTCCTGTGTGTAGGACCCCAAGGCAGGAAGAGGCTGGGTGAATTGGAGGAACTAAAGACAAGTGTAGCTAGAGCAGGGAATTAAAAAGATCAGAAGTGTATAAATAAACTAGAGATTTAAAAATATTTAATTTCATCTGTTATTTTTATTTTATTTTATTTTTTTGGTGAAATATAAACTTAGACTAAGTACCCTGAAATTGATGCAAAGCTTATATGATTTTCACAAGAAGTTAAGCATA
>NW_007728177.1:0-2334 GCF_000696425.1 Galeopterus variegatus | reverse complement strand
ATTTTTTTGGTGAAATATAAAGTTAGACTAAGTACCCTGAAATTGATGCAAAGCTTATATGATTTTCACAAGAAGTTAAGCATAATAATTTACATCTATAGGTTCTAAAATAAATTCTGAAATGCCTACATTTGTTCCTTAACACTGTGAAGAAAACCTTTATAGTTTTGTAATCCTTGAAAAATGTACTGAGTTCATTTAAAATAAATAAAGACATGTTGGTAAACAAACAAACAAAAATACTGAAATAGTTTGAAATGACCAGGAAGGCCTTAATGAATGGCCCCCTCGGTTTTACTTAATGTTAGACAAGCTTCTTTCTGATACTGTGCACCTGACCAACTGGACTCCCTTTTCTTAGAGCTTTTACTTTAGAAAACTTGTAATTGTAAATCCTTTCTCTACTCCATAGGGATATAAATATTCGCCCAGCTTCTTGCCAGTTCTACACCCCAGGGATGTTTTTTTCTCAAGGACCTGGGAGCCATCTTTTTGAAATGAAATCATCAAGAAAGATAGAGCCCTTATCTCCTAGTTTCTGTGGGAAGGTAGAGGCCTAACATCAGTAGGCACCTTGCTCCAGTTGCAAAACTACCACCTATTTTGAATATAACAAGAAAGTTCACTTTTGTGGCAAGTAAAGCAAACCCAATGGCCTATGATCTCCTTACCTCAGCTTTTAAAATCCTTACTGCCTCTTATTTTAGCAGAGTTGAGCTCAGACCGAATTTTGGCCTCTCTCTTGTTGCAGGAGACTTAAATAAAATTGCCCCTGCCTATTTAACACTGTCCAATGCATTGCTTGTTTTGACAAAAAGGAGGGCATTTTTGAACATTTTTTTTTCACAGAGCGTTCTAATATTGAAAGACCAAATTGAGTAATTTCAGTCTTTGATAAGTATATGATTGTATTTAATTCAGTTTGGTTGACACTTTTTCATCTAAGAGAGATTATTTTATATTTTTGAAAATTAGTTCAATTTTTAAAAGTTTAGCATATTTTAGTACCTNAGCTCAGACCGAATTTTGGCCTCTCTCTTGTTGCAGGAGACTTAAATAAAATTGCCCCTGCCTATTTAACACTGTCCAATGCATTGCTTGTTTTGACAAAAAGGAGGGCATTTTTGAACATTTTTTTTCACAGAGCGTTCTAATATTGAAAGACCAAATTGAGTAATTTCAGTCTTTGATAAGTATATGATTGTATTTAATTCAGTTTGGTTGACACTTTTTCATCTAAGAGAGATTATTTTATATTTTTGAAAATTAGTTCAATTTTTAAAAGTTTAGCATATTTTAGTACCTTATTTTATATCTTATTTTTCATGTCTGGTTTCCAAAGAAGAGATAGATAGACAGACACTGCAACAGATAGACAGATAAACAGTGAATGCACTCTGACATTTCTATGAATGTGCACTATTGAAGTGTCCATGGAATAGCATCCTTTATGGTACTAACTTAAGAATAAGATTTTCCACAATTAAAAATGTGCTGCTAATTAATACAAGTCTCCTACAGTCGCTTCTTTTTATTTTATGTTACTGTTTCCCCTACCAAAAACATTACCCTTTTATGAATTCATGATGTGTTATTTACTGCTTCTAATTTTAAATTTTGACAGAAATTGCTGTGAGTTGAGCATGCATATATTTGGAATCAGAGTGTGAACAGTCAGTTGCCAGTTATAAGTTGACCTCAACATAAAAGGCACATTATTTTTAACTTTAAAATTTCCGTGGTGTATGATAGATCATTTACTTGTGCAATTCTATTTTTAAGTCTTGGACGCTGTGTATATTTTTATATATTTTGGCTTGAGATATAATGCTTTTGTCCCCCATGTTTTTAAAGTTTTTAAAAATCTTATCATTGAGCATTTATTCCAGGATAAAAAAAAATGATAAAAAAGAAAATAACCTATTATCTCTTTTGTCTTATTTTTATAAAATTAATTGCCTTTCTCTTATTCTGATTATCATTATTCTGCAGCTAGACTTCCAAAAAAGTGGGAGGGAACTTTTGAGTATATTCTTAAAAATTTGAGAATTTTTGAGTATTGTTCTTCAGGTGAATAAATATTGGAGTTAGTTTCCCAATATATAGAAAATCTTATTTGCACATTCTATAGGGCATATGACATAGTGGAAGTACAAACACATGTTTTATCTACTAAAGGCATTGATTAGCTCTTTAAACATGCTATCCAAGAGAATAACTAACTTGGGTGAAATGACCACTTAGAACAATCCATATATGTATGCGCTGCCAGAGATCAGGCTGGGTTAGCCAGGATTGTACTGCTGAGGTCAGCTGTTCTCAAGACTTTAAAGG
>NW_007728176.1:320476-327631 GCF_000696425.1 Galeopterus variegatus | reverse complement strand
GGTGGAGCAGAGAGAGCCTAGAGTAATCTCCTCATTCACTCTCTTTGTAAAGCCCCCAGAACCACACCCGACCACCATTATTAATCCATTCACTACAGCAAGATCCTACAATCCAATCACCTCTTCAAGGCCCCACCTTTCAATTACCATAATAGAATTTCCCACCCTCTTAACAATCACAATAGGGACCAAGTTTCTAATACATAAAACTTGGGGACACAATTCAAGCTTCAGTGAGTTTGGAGGGGACATCAGTCTACTACATCATCCCCCAAATATATTTGTATTTATACAAAATGACATATTTACAAGGTTATTTGTTGAAGTATTGTTTGTAATAGCCAAAGACGGGCAGTAACTCAAGTGTCCATCTGTCTTGGTCTGTTTTGCTGTTGCTATAACAGAATTCCACGGACTGGATAATTTATAAACAATAGGAGTTTTTGGTTCAGGGTTCCGGAGTCTGTGAAGTCCAAGATCAAGGGATTACATCTGGTGAGGGCCTTCTTGCCACATCATCCTATGGTGGAAGGTAGAAGGGCAAGAGAGGGCTGAACTATTACAACAAGCCACTCTGCAATAACAGACCCATCCCCAAGAGAAGGACATTAGTCCATTCATGAAGCTCAGATGGCCTAATCACCTCTTAATAGTCCCACCTCTTAATACCATCACAATGGCAATTACATTTCAACATGAGTTTTGGAGGGAACATTCAAACCATAGCACTTTCCATATCAGTGTTTCTCAATCTCAGCACTAATTGACATTTTGGACCAGACAATTCTTTGTTGTGAGGCTGCCCTATGCATTGTAGAATGTTTAGCAACATCCCTGCCTCTACCCACTAGAGGCCAGTAGCACTCTCCCCCAATACCAAAATGATTGCAGACAATGCCAATTGCATTGTCTGTGGGAGAAAAAAATCTCTCCCATTCTCACAATGAGAACCACTGATTTATAGAGAACTGGTTAAATACACAATGGTATACCCACAAATGGAATACTATGCCGCTGTGAAAACAGTGAGGAGGTTTCAATGTACTGTTATGGAACATTGATTAGATAATAAAAAGCATGGAGACAAGAGAAGAAAGGAAGCTACTGTTTTGATGATTACCAGGATGCTGAGAAGAGGCAAAGAGGAGCCTGTATCTCCATTACCCATAATAGTTGGGGTTTTTTTTTTTTTTGGCAGCTGGCCAGTATGGGCATCTAAACCCTTGACCTTGGTGTTATAACACTGCACTCTAACCAACTGAGCTAACCAGCCAGCCCTCATAATACTTTTTAAAAGTATATTTTATAATAAGAAGGAAAGAAAAGAACTGTGGTTGCTAGAGATGGGAAAAAGGGAGGGGGAGGAGGGATAGTGAGAAATTGGTTAATGAAGACAAAACAGCTAGTCAGGAAAAATAAGTTCTATCGATGCACAGTCAAGCTAGGCATCTACATATAACATTAATTTACTGCATGTTTTCAAATGGCTAGAAGAGAGAAGATCAAATGTCCTCAGCACTAAGAAATAATTACATTTTGTAATGATGAATATGATAATTATCTTGATTTGATCATCACACATTGTACACAGGTATTGATATTCAGCTCTGTACCCCACAAATATGTATAACCCATTACGTTTCAATAAACAAATTTTAAAAAGAGTATCAGCAACATACATTTAAAAAATTTAATAAAAGTAGGAGGCTGGACAGTTAGTTCAGTTGGTTGGAGCACAGCCTTGCAACACCAAGGTCAAGGGTTCAGATCCCCCTACCGGCCAGCCACCAAAATAATAATAAAGTAAATTAAGGTATATTTTAGGTAACTTAGACTTTTGCTGTGTGAAAAGTAAGTCTGTAATTTTCATCAAGATTGCAGTCAAGGTAAATAGTGAATCTATAGAAACAGAGAGCAAAGGGTAGTTTTATAAGATATAACAACATGTCTTATATAAGTTAAAGTTATTATTTCTAGAAAGTATTGTAAGATTGGTTGCACTTGCCTTTAACTTAGGCTCTTAAAGAGCCTAAGACTCTAAAGACCTCTTAGACTCTAAAGAATTTCTCAGAGATCTGTTCTAGAATCTATTAATAACAAGCTATGGAAGTTATAAACTTATATTCTTCCAATGCATTTTAATTTCCTTTTGAAGATACTTTATTCTTTATAGTTCTAAGCCAGAAAAGTATCAAGCTGCTGCCTTTATGTTCCCAAGAATCTAAAACCATCCTCCAGTGGTGACTCAAATGAAAATAGCTACTTCATAAGAGAAAAAGATATCCTGCTGATAATGTATGTTAATGATGAAATCCATCTTTGATTAATCCTGCAGCTAAACCCTGAGCTCCATGGAGATATGTTTATTTCTCCATCCATTCAATATCATGGGTAAGTTCTACTGTGCACCAAACATTACTTTAGGTACTGAGAATATAGCCCCAGCCATGAATGATACATTTCTTGCTTTCAAGAAACAGGGAATTAGAACTCAAAAACCCCATATCTACAGAATGTTATGGGAGTACAGAAAAAGAAGAAGTGAGTAATTGGTTTATGAATCCGCCTTGTTTTATTTTTAATTTTGTTTGTATTATTCCTCATGATCATAGTCAATGTCTTGCTCTTTCATTGCCTACAAAAAAAAATCTACTCATCCTACAGAGTCCACTTTAAGTTCTGCAAGATTCCACCTCCTTTGAAAAGTCTTCCTGGACCACCCCCAAGCCATTATCAATGTAATACTTATTTGTTGATCATATACTATGTGCAAGGCCCTATTTATGCAATGCTTTTATTATGTTCACATCAGCACTATATGACAGTGATTATTATGCCCACTTTACAGGTGAGGAAAATGAGCCTTAGAGAAGTCAAATAACTTGCCCAGTTCTCACTGCTGCTAGTAGTTGTGCCAAGATTTTTTTTTTTTCCCAAGGGTAAGGGGATCTTTACCCTTGACTTGGTGTTGTCAGCACCATGCTCACCCAATGAGCTAACCGGCCATCCCTATATGGGATCCGAACCCGGGGCCTTGGTGTTATCAGCACCGCACTCTCCCAAGTGAGCCACGGGCTGGCCCTGTGCCAAGATTTTTAAAAGGCCCAATTCCAAAGCCTGTACTCACCAACACTGCACCTAACGGTATGCCCTTGTGCTAGTTTGAACTTTCATAGCATCCGTCAATTGTATTACTCATTCATTCGTCAGGCATTACGTGTCTATCACATACCGATCACAATAAATGACTCTTCACTTACTACCGAGGCTATTGTTCGTTCGCTGGTCTCACTGTGTGTGTGCATATGCATGAGTAATTGTCTTGCCTTTTCAGCTTGATTGTAGACTTCTCTTATGGGTGAAGACTTTTAGGTAGGCCCTACAATATAGCTTTCAGCTTGTATTTGACTATATTCAGCTGATTCCTAAATCTTTTTAATTTTACCTTGAAATGTCCACAGATCTCTTTCTTCCCCTGCCTTCCCATTGCCAGTGCTCTAATACAACTCCCATGATTTCTTGCCTTGTCTCCTAACTGGTCTTTGAGCCTCCATTTTCTTCTTCTGCCTTCAAAGATTCTTTCTCCCTGTAGCCCAAAATTGCCTTTGTAAAATATGCACCCGATGACACATTCCTCTTCTTGAACACCCTGATTCTACAGGACAAATGCGACATTCCTAGTCCATCGCCTCAGGTCAGAACCCTCATCTCCTGGGTTGCTGTCTCCTGCGCCCTGCTGTGCACTCCCCTCTCCAGCCCACTATTCCAGTCACATTCCCCAAACAAATCATGTTCTTCCAGAGCCCCGGGGCTTCTGCCATGCTGTTCCCTCTGCTGGAATGAACTTCCTCTCCTTGTTCAGATTGTGACTTTATCCTCATCCATCAAACACAAGTTCAAATGTTCTAGACTTTAGTTCCACTAGTGCCCAAATTGGAAGCTCCTTCCTCTCTGCTTCACTTTGTTCACACTTCCATGTTTCACTTGTTTACACTGTGATTTATTTAGATATTGACTTATCTGTTTCTTTCTTCTAGCTTGAGTTCCTTGAAAACAAAGGACTATGTCTTTTTCCTGTTTGTGTTATCATAGGGCAGGCTCATAATATAAATAGGTGATAAATCAACAATTAGATAACATTTCTTTTTTTTAATGGCTTTTATTTTTGCCTGTGCTTTTTCATTAGACTTAATCTACATATATCCATGAAAGAGTTTTAAAAAAACAAAACAACATGCGCTTTTTGTTATGCGTTTGCTTTTCCTAAGGTTTTTTTCTTTCCCACTTCTGTAATGGCAGGAACCCAGGGATTGTACTAAAGGATGTATTGCAGATCATCCTTCCGTGGACCCCACGCACCATATCTGATTCTGAAATATTAAAGGAGCCTACAGGCTTGTCCTCATTCCTGAGTCATCAAGGTACTTTTTGATTCCGATTGATGTCCTAGTCTTTTTTTCATTTGGACCATTCACCAGTCAACTGTGATTTATTATAATGGCAAACATTAGTCACAACAGAAAGATAAAATCAAATAAAGTCACTCTAATGGCTTCTACCAAAAATTAAACCCTTTCCTCTCCTATCTTCAATGGTCAGAAGCTGGTTTTCCCTGGTCTTTATCAGCATGTCTGCTGTTTTCTGCTTATTTCAGGGAAAAGGCACTCATATTTATTAACCCTCAGGGAGTCAGTATTACAGTGAAATGGAGCAATGCTGATCCTGAAGCTGGAGCACACTCTTGCATGGGGAACTCCCTGTCCAGCTCTAACTGTACTCTATGTATTGAAGTGTTTCAGTGTTGAGTACATTTTTAAATATTCTAATTTCTTCAAAATTAATGATCCAAGTATGATAGGTATATGATTTATACTTGCTTACTGCAGTGGATTGAATGGCCTCCCAAAGTCATTAAAGCTTAATCCCCACTGTAACTATTGAGGGTGGTAAATCCTATTATATTAATTGACAGGTGGGGCCTTGAAGAAGTGATTAAATTGATGGTTTAAGGTGGTTATGGGCATGGTTCTGAGCGCTTTAAAAGGAGAGTGCATGAGCAGCTATCTCTCACTCTGCTTCTGCCATCTCATAATGTAATACCCTGTGTCATTGAAGCCACCATCAAGGAAGACCCTTACCAGATGTGTTCCCTGGACTTTGGACTTCCCAGCCTCAGAAATTGTAAGCAACAAATTTCATTTTCTTATAAATTACCCAGTTCTAGGTATTTTTGTTATAAGTAACAGAAACTGACTAATATAGAAAATTGGTACCAGAGAAGTGGGGTATTGCTTATAACAGATACTTGAAAATGTGGAAGTGGCTTTGGAACTGGGTGTTGAGGAGAGGCTGGAAGAATTTGAAGGAGCAGGCTAGAAAAAGTGTAGCTGCTCATGGGAGTTTAGAAGACAAGAAAACGAGGGAAAGTTTGGAACTTCTTAGAGACCTGTTAAATGATGGTAAGCAGAATGTTAATAGAAATATGGACAGTAAAGACCATATTGAGGAGGTCTCAGATAGAAATAAAGAGTTTGGGGCTGGCCCGGTGGTGCCCTCGGTAGAGTGCGGCGCTCCCACCAAGGGTTCAGATCCCATATAGAGACAGGTCCGCTCACTGGTTGAGCGCGGTGCGGGCGCGACACCGAGGGTTGCGATCCCATTACCAGTCACGAAAAAAGACAAAAAGGAAAAAAAAAAAAAAAAAATAAAGAGTTTTTTGGAAGCTAGGGCAAAGATCACCCTTGCTGTGAACTGGCAAGGAACTTGGATGCATCCTGTTCATGCCCAAAAGTTTTACGGAATGTGGAACTTAAAGATGCTGAACCAGAGTATTTGGTGGAAGAAATGTCTAAGCAGCAAAGCATTCAGGAAGCTGCATGGCTACTTGCAACAGCCTATGCTGAGTTATGGTGGCAAAGGCATGATGTGAAGCCAGAGTTTATAATTCAGAAGAAAGAGAGGGCAAAAAATTGTACTTTTCAGTCTGGCCACAAAAGCAAGAGTCTAGCCTAGTGACTGTTTGCTAAGGAGATTAGTACAGAAGAGAGGGACTATCAAGGGAAGAGGAAAAAGAACATGATGACATTTCAGAGCTCCTCAAAGCTGTGTTTTCCATTACAGGCCCAGAGGCCCAGGGAGAGAGAATGGTCTTATCCTTCATGGTCTCGCTACCCAGGGCCACCTCAGGATGCTGCTTCCCACAACAGCACCCCAGCTGCTTTGGCTTCTCTAGCTATGGCTAAATTGGCCCCAGGTGTGGCTGGACCAGCAGCTTTGGAAAATACAAGCTGGAAGCCCTGGCAGTGTCCATGTGGTCTGCAGGCTCACAGAATGCCAGAGCTGTGAAGGCTTAGGAGCCTCTATCCCAATTTCAAAAGACGTATGGAAAAGTCAGAAAGCCCAGAAAGAGATCTGTTACAGGGGCAGAGTCACCACATAGAGCCTCCATGAGAGCAGTGCCAAGCGGAAACACAGGGTCACATTTGCAGCAGATAAACCCCATCAGCACCATGCTTAGTGGAGCTGTAGGAGCAAGACTGCTATGGAGACCCCAGATTTGTGGAGCTGCAGGCATGTAGTGCCAGCCTGGGAGAGCTAAAGCATCACCTGACATTCAGTAAAGCCACAGGAGCACAGCTGCCCAAGGACTTGGGGGCCCGATCCCTGCACCATCTTGCAGAGGATGCCGAACATGGAGTCAAGGTACGTGATTTGCCAGCTTTGAGATTTAATGCCCGCCCTCCTGGGTTTCAGACTTGTTTGGGACCTGTTACCCCTTCCTATTGGCCTTTTTCTCTCTTTTTGGATATGTATCCTATGCTCGTCTCACCATTGTATCTTGAAAGTAGATAACTTGTTTTGATTTCACAGATGGGACTTTGAACTTTGAACTTTTGGATTGAAACAAGTTAAGACTTTGGGGATGGAATGAATGTATTTACTTGTGAGCCAGACATAAACTGTGGGGGGCCAGGGGTGGAATGCAGTGGATTGAATGGCCCCCCAAAGTCATTAAAGCTTAATCCCTGCTGTAACTGTTGAGGGTGGGAAATCCTATTATGATCATTGGAAGGTGGGGCCTTGAAGAGGTGACTAAGTTAATGGTTTCATGGTGGTCATAGGTGTGCTTCTGAGGGCTCTAAAAGGAAAGCGCAC
>NW_007728176.1:315980-319249 GCF_000696425.1 Galeopterus variegatus | reverse complement strand
CCGTAATCTTTATGTCTACTAATACCTTGCACACAGTGGACACCTAACAAATATTTCTTGAGTTAAATGAATTGAAACCAGGACTGGCCACATAATATGTGGATCCCACTGGGAAAAAATTACAATGCAGGACCCCTTGTTCAAAAAGCAGGGGGAAAGTGCCATTAAAAGTACTAAAATACGATGTTTATAGCAGCATTATTCATAATATTCAAAAAGTGGAAATAACCCAGATGTCCATCAATTGATAAACAGATAAATAAAATATGGTATATTTATACGATGGAATATTATTCGACCATAAAAAGGAATGAAGTACTGACACATGCTACAACATGGTTGAAACTTGAAAATGTTATGCTAAGTGAGAGAAGCCAGACACAGAAGACCACATACTGGACTGGTTGGTTAGCTCAGCTGGTTAGAGTACAGCCTTATAACACCAAGGGGTTCGGATCTCTGTACTGGCCAGCCACCAAAAAAAAAACCCCCAAAACAAAAAAACCCACATATTGTATGATTGCATTTATATGAAATAACCAGAACAGGGAAATCTATAGAGACGGAAAGCAGATTGGTGGTTGCCTAGGCCTGAGTCGGGGAGAGGGATCTGTAGGGGTAAGAGGATGATAGCTAAAGAGTACGTTTCTTTTTGAGGTGATGAAAATGTCCCAAAATTGACTGTGATAGTGGTTGCATCTATCTATGAATATATTAAAAACCATTGAATTGTACACTTTAAACAGGTGAATTATATGGTATGTGTATTATATTTCAGTAAAGCTGTTTTTTATTTTTATTATTTTTATTTTTTTAAAAGATGACCAGTAAGGGGATCTTAACCCTTGACTTGGTGTTGTCAGCACCACACTCTCCCAAGTGAGCCACAGGCCAGCCCTAAAGCTGTTTTTTAAAAGTATATTAAAATATAAAGCTTTTTCCTCCCTTCCAAGGTCTCTTTCCGGTCTTGCAATGGTATTTTTTATTTGCTATTTAATGTTGCTCCAAATAAAGAAATTTTTAATNATTCGACCATAAAAAGGAATGAAGTACTGACACATGCTACAACATGGTTGAAACTTGAAAATGTTATGCTAAGTGAGAGAAGCCAGACACAGAAGACCACAGACTGGACTGGTTGGTTAGCTCAGCTGGTTAGAGTGCAGCCTTATAACACCAAGGGGTTCGGATCTCTGTACTGGCCAGCCACCAAAAAAAAAAAAACCCCAAAACAAAAAAACCCACATATTGTATGATTGCATTTATATGAAATAACCAGAACAGGGAAATCTATAGAGACGGAAAGCAGATTGGTGGTTGCCTAGGCCTGAGTCGGGGAGAGGGATCTGTAGGGGTAAGAGGATGATAGCTAAAGAGTACGTTTCTTTTTGAGGTGATGAAAATGTCCCAAAATTGACTGTGATAGTGGTTGCATCTATCTGTGAATATATTAAAAACCATTGAATTGTACACTTTAAACAGGTGAATTATATGGTATGTGTATTAAATTTCAGTAAAGCTGTTTTTTATTTTTATTATTTTTATTTTTTTAAAAGATGACCAGTAAGGGGATCTTAACCCTTGACTTGGTGGTGTCAGCACCACACTCTCCCAAGTGAGCCACAGGCCAGCCCTAAAGCTGGTTTTTTTAAAGTATATTAAAATATAAAGCTTTTTCCTCCCTTCCAAGGTCTCTTTCTGGTCTTGCAATGGTATTTTTTATTTGCTATTTAATGTTGCTCCAAATAAAGAAATTTTTAATTTAAAATTATTAGCATAGATTTTAATGTTCATCTTTGTATTGTGCAATGCCAGTTTTAAATGCAAATATCAGAGCATTTAACTCATGCAGAATCACCAAAATTACCCAATTCATACATTCACATGTATTTTGTTCCTACCAGAACAGCAGAAACATTGCTCAAAACTAACTCATCTGTTTTTGTTTCACTTCTTGATATGTACACATTTTACCAGCACTATCTTCAGCTTGCGATGAGTAAGGAAGAACAGAAAGGAAAGGAACTATGGGCTGCTATTTTTCCCGTTCCTTATATGGCGTCATTTTCAGCGTTAGTGGTTGGCTAATACAGGGAAGCACCATAAGTACGAAAGGATAGGATACAGTTCCTTGGTCATTTGTTTCTTAGGATGCCATTGCTTTCTTTCTGCATTCAAAGCAAGTTCTGGTTTGAAAGGAAAACATGCCCTCTCAAGACTGTCAGCCCCCCTCTTAGTTGTGGAGGTAACACGCTAGTCTTGTACTTGCTTCGTATCTTGCTGCATGCACTCCCAGGTATTGTGGGTCTACACTGGAATTCTGTGTTCATGAGGCAAATCTAGAGAGCTGTATGCAAATTTGGCAGCAAAGAACAGAGAAGACGCAAAGTTAATCTGCTCATGCCAGTGTCACATTGGACTTTACTTACAAACTACAAGTTCAAAAATAAAATTATTAAGAATTTCAAGATGAAAACAGCAGAGTATCCAACCAAGTGAACCAAGTGTGGGACCCTTCTTAATATGGGCCCTGTGTAACTGCCCATGAAGCCAACGCTAATTGAAATATTCAACTTCTAAATCACTTCAGATACATCTTTGGATAAGCAATGCATCTGAGGGTGTAACATTTCCTGGGTTCTAATGTTTTTTCCAACTGAGTGACTTTGAGTAAATGATGTGTTGTTTGGCAGGCTCTCAGAATTGAATTGAATGTTTTCATCTCTCTCTTATCCTGTCCTGACCTGAAAAAACTAGAAGAGTAAACTGCTGAGTCATTTTGCTCAATTCATTAAATTGGGAAACAGATGGCCCTGTTCAAAAGGTTTTAACCCCCAAGAGGGGCTGTGGTTGACTGAGGGAACAGGAGAGGGTTTGAGCAGTTGGATGTTGCTGGGAGCACGGCTGTTGTTCCATGGGGCATGCATCTGCTCGGGACATGCATCAGGTAAAACAAGAGAGGTCTGATGCAAAGCTCTTCAACCTCCCCAACCCTCTCTCAGAAGCACAGCAGAGCATCAGAATAAATGAATAGAAAGGCAGTTTGTAAATTAAAATTGTAGATACTCAATGATAATATTTTAAGTATTGCTTTTTATCCACACGTAATTTAATGGCCTTTTGGGCAGGACAGTTAGCTCAGTTGGTTAGAACGTGGTGTTGGTAACAGTAAAGGCCAGCCACAAAAAAATAATAACAATAATTTTTTAAAAATAATAATAAATTAAAAAATAATAAAGGTCTTCTATACAGATTGCCTATGAGAAATA
>NW_007728176.1:295943-315361 GCF_000696425.1 Galeopterus variegatus | reverse complement strand
AAAAATAATAATAAATTAAAAAATAATAAAGGTCTTCTATACAGATTGCCTATGAGAAATATTGAAATAAGTTATTTATAATACTCACCATTTAACCAAAAAAATACTTTCATCAGGTTTATAAGGCTAAAGCACAGAACACTTCTACGTTATTTTATAACTATTATAGTAATAGGCGCTCACAAACAGTTACTGAATGTAGAATTAGAAGAATCTAATTTTGAAGAGAGCAGTTTAAGCTGGGGTGATAGGCTGCTGGATGCTATTGAATGCAGTAAGTTCTACTATCCATCATTTTATTAGTAAGAAATGCCTGTTAATTGACACTTCCCTTTTTAACCTAGTACTATATAATGATTATACAGTTTCATATGTGGCCCTGAGACTCATGTAGTAATTCAGAATTTTTAAATGGTGACATTGCATTTAATTTTATTTTAATAATATTATAATATTTCAGTGCTTTGAAGATTTAATTCCCACAATATTTTATTTATAGCATACACATGCTGTTTGATTATCAATACACCCTGTTCTCGGACCAACTATAAAGACTTTAGTAAGTAAATATTTTATTTACTTAGTTTCTAGATTAAGATCTCCAAATTTATATAATGTATCAAAAACATACTTCTGCTTTTTAAAAAAAATTGTTTTCATTATTGTCAAATAAATGTAATGTGTTTATTTACTTTTCCAGGCCCCTGTCCTTAGATGGATATAAAATTCACTTTTGTTGACTTCTTGTGTCATAAGCCCTGTTATTGATACAACATACTCTTTTAAAAGCTTCATGATGAAAGTGTAAATTTTATCCCTGNTGTTATTGATACAACATACTCTTTTAAAAGCTTCATGATGAAAGTGTAAATTTTATCCCTGTGCAGATGGTTGATACACTGGTGATTGGTAAAGGGAGGTGGAAGCATGAGAAATATCCTAGACCAATTTTCATTGGCATTGTTCAAGCACAGAACAATCAGGGAGCCCACCTGGGATCTTCTGCATTTAAGAATGCTCAGTGCATGAAAAGACATCAACCTAAACTTTTTAAATGATGGTGCATCCAGTTTGGTTGTTTTTTAAGAAAACTATTTTACTGTTTAACTAATGCCAGAGAGAGATGTTTTTACTTCTCTCTCGATTAAATTTCCTGGGCATAAAATTACAGAAATCAAAGCTTTCCCTACATTTACTCTTCCATTTCCTTTATTTGAATTTTATGAATTCCCATGGTATTGGACTTTGTATTCAGGAAACAGCTTTATCATGGATACCATTAATCCAAGCTTCATCTAAAAGATTCTTTATTTAAAAGAAGTAAGTCTAGTTAGTAATCTAAGAACCTATAAATGGTCAATGCCAGCATTGATCATCTGTGAACTGGGAAGCTGCCTTGTAAACAATGAAGCCAAAGAGAAGCAGCACCCCTTCTCTATCAACCACACTGCTAGATTGAGAAATGCTAAGAATACAATGTTTTCTAATAAAAACAGAGCAGGTGACAAAACTTTCCCATATTCTCTTTGTGAATAAAATATTAAAGTCACAGCGTTTTGTTTCATTTGTTTTTGGCGGCTGGCCAGTATGGGGATCTGAACCCTTGACCTTGGTGTTATAACACTGCTCTAACCAACTAAGCTAACCAGCCAGCCCAAGATATTAAAGTGTAAGCAGGATGATGGCATCACATCAGGATGGTGGCTTCATAGTTGATGGGACACTGTACCCAAAGGATATCTACCAATCTGGAGAGAATTTTATAATAAAGTATCCTGGACAAGTTCTTGGATTTGCCCGGTTCAAGATTTATATCAGTAATTTAGGTCATGGTTTTGAAGTTTTTTTCTGTTTCACAGCATAACTGCTCACTCAAGCAGTCTTCACAGAAGACAAATACAAGAAGTAGGTAAAAATGGAATGGTTCTGGAGCAGGGGTGGTGGTGGGTGAACAAAGGCACTTCTGCACACTTCTAGGTCTTTCCAGAGCTCAGCTCAGTTGGAGAGCTCCTGACCCAGGTTACTAATACTAGCTAACTTTTATTGGGATTCTCTATGTGCCTGGCATTGTGCTAAGAACTTTACAATCTATTATCTCATATAATCATCATTACACCTTTCTATGAGAATCCCTTATTAGCTATTATTCCATTTTACAGATAAAGAAACTAAAAGTCAAGAGCTGTTAAGTCCATTGTTCATGGTCACACAGTGGTAAATAATGCAGCAACTCAAACCCCAAAACACAAAGTCCAGCCAGAGTACACTTGGTTTCTTTGTACCTGCTTTCCCATCTCCTGTCTCCTTCTGCCCCTTCCCCCNCCATTAATCCAAGCTTCATCTAAAAGATTCTTTATTTAAAAGAAGTAAGTCTAGTTAGTAATCTAAGAACCTATAAATGGTCAATGCCAGCATTGATCATCTGTGAACTGGGAAGCTGCCTTGTAAACAATGGAAGTAAGTCTAGTTAGTAAAAGCCAAAGAGAAGCAGCACCCCTTCTCTATCAACCACACTGCTAGATTGAGAAATGCTAAGAATACAATGTTTTCTAATAAAAACAGAGCAGGTGACAAAACTTTCCCATATTCTCTTTGTGAATAAAATATTAAAGTCACAGCGTTTTGTTTCATTTGTTTTTGGCGGCTGGCCAGTATGGGGATCTGAACCCTTGACCTTGGTGTTATAACACTGCTCTAACCAACTAAGCTAACCAGCCAGCCCAAGATATTAAAGTGTAAGCAGGATGATGGCATCACATCAGGATGGTGGCTTCATAGTTGATGGGACACTGTACCCAAAGGATATCTACCAATCTGGAGAGAATTTTATAATAAAGTATCCTGGACAAGTTCTTGGATTTGCCCGGTTCAAGATTTATATCAGTAATTTAGGTCATGGTTTTGAAGTTTTTTTCTGTTTCACAGCATAACTGCTCACTCAAGCAGTCTTCACAGAAGACAAATACAAGAAGTAGGTAAAAATGGAATGGTTCTGGAGCAGGGGTGGTGGTGGGTGAACAAAGGCACTTCTGCACACTTCTAGGTCTTTCCAGAGCTCAGCTCAGTTGGAGAGCTCCTGACCCAGGTTACTAATACTAGCTAACTTTTATTGGGATTCTCTATGTGCCTGGCATTGTGCTAAGAACTTTACAATCTATTATCTCATATAATCATCATTACACCTTTCTATGAGAATCCCTTATTAGCTATTATTCCATTTTACAGATAAAGAAACTAAAAGTCAAGAGCTGTTAAGTCCATTGTTCATGGACACACAGTGGTAAATAATGCAGCAACTCAAACCCCAAAACACAAAGTCCAGCCAAATTATTCCATTTTACAGATAAA
This sequence comes from Galeopterus variegatus, assembly GCF_000696425.1. Classification (NCBI taxonomy): domain Eukaryota; kingdom Metazoa; phylum Chordata; class Mammalia; order Dermoptera; family Cynocephalidae; genus Galeopterus; species Galeopterus variegatus. Next base: position 312,013 of record NW_007728176.1, on the reverse strand, counting down.
GAAACTAAAAGTCAAGAGCTGTTAAGTCCATTGTTCATGGTCACACAGTGGTAAATAATGCAGCAACTCAAACCCCAAAACACAAAGTCCAGCCAAAGTACACTTGGTTTCTTTGTACCTGCTTTCCCATCTCCTGTCTCCTTCTGCCCCTTCCCCCTTTCCCAGCTACTATTCTGTGGCTTCTCTTTATACACTGTGGCATACTTTGATCAAATCTGTCACCTTGTGGTTAAACACAGTTTTCACCCTGTGATGTTTCTGTTTCTTCTCTGATTTAATCTGACACTTACTTCTGCTTTTCTAGGAGCCCAGGCATCTGTCCGCAGTTTTGTGATGCCCCAGGTGTGGCCACCAGAATGCCAGATGTGGGGCAACAGTTGGTACTGTGAAAATTAAGAGTGAACATCAAGTGTGTTCTGTTTCTTTTACTTAGAACAAGACACATTTGAGATGAAATTAAATGTTCTGGTTCCCACACTTGTATGTGAACTTCTTCCTTCCTAACAATTCGCTGACTTGAGCAAAAGTATTTCAATGTTGCTTCAAAAAGAAGTCGGTTATTCTATACTGGCATGTATTATGAAAAAAATACTTGTAAGAAATGTGAGGAACTTAACTGCTTATTTCTTTCTCTCACAGCATGTATATAATATATATAGTACATATAATATATAGTAAACACTTCAAATACAGTAGGCATTTAATATTTGCATAAAATTAAATGTATAGATAGAAAGCATCTTTCTGTAACGTTCAGCAACAACGTATGTAAAGAAAAATATTTTTTCTTTTAAAGTGAATTAGAAAAAATATTTTCATTTGGAACCTTCCAAAGTTCTCTCCGTGATATAGTCCAAATGAACTATTAGTTCAAAGAATGTGGGTTGCTGCAAGAACCTGATCTTGGCTTTCATCACAGCAGCCTCCTAGGAAGGAGCCCTGCAGAAGGCCAAGGAGATGAGGCCCCAGACTGCTCCTACCTCCACAACTGGTTTGTTCAGACCCCACTGTCACTCATAACTTTCTGTCAAGGGATAATGTTTTTTCAAGCTGCTTCAGGCTCCTATGTCCACCATGGGATCAAATATTCCTGTAATTCTCTAGGCCCAGGGGAACTCCTGCTTCTCTCAAGAAATATTAAATCAGGAAAATACTGCCCATTTGCTTGCCAAAGCCCCAGCTTTGATACTTTCTGTCGGTTTTCAGGTTGCATAATCAATAACATTTCCAGAGCTTGGAATTCATTAAGAGAAAGATGTAATAGTCAGGCACTTGGAGATCAAAATATCACCTTAATTATGATAAAGTCTAGTTTTGAGGACGTAGTTTAGCAGCAGAACTCTACAGACTGACCCACCCACTCACAGGCATCACTGGGTGGCCCTAGACCTATCCCTGTAAAAGTCACAGCATAGAGGAACAGCCCAGAATGTGTGTATTGTCTGTGGGAGGGTAGATGACAAAGAGCAACAAGGAAGGAGCATGTTCACCTTATTCAAACTTCACCAGTCAGGAAATTCACTTCCATGGGGGGGGGGGGTGAGAGGAGAAATGGTCTGAGATGAGAAGATATGTAGACTCTTGGCAGTAGCCAATGGCCTGACCATCTGGCCAGGGTCTTGGGGAAAAAAGGACAGGGAGATTGCAGACAAGGAGCAGAGGCGTGTGGTAGGGCATAAGAGAGCAGGCACCAAGTGTGAAGATTTTTGTGTCATGTTAATACCCGCCAGAAGCATCCTCCACAGAAGTGCTGAACAAAGTAGGCACGATTCTTAGCTAGTTGATGTTATCCAGCCTTTGTCACTGTCAACCTTAGAGCAGGCACGATGGGCACATGAACAGACTGGCTGTGGTGGCACAAGTGGAAGCTATGTATCAACTCAAAAGCATGGACTCCCACTTCCCAAGGCCAGTCTAGCCAGTGCTGCCTCTCAAAGTCCAAATTGTCAGCAACATAGACCAATGTGGGGGTCCTCATGAGAAGGCCAGCTTGAGGGTCCCTTCTATCCTGGAAGGTCAAGTAGTTCATCCTCACAGGGATAGATACATATTCCAGATATGGATTTGCCTTTCCTGTCCACAGAGCCTCAACTCACACCATTTTCTGGGGGCTTATGGAAAGCCTGACCCACAGACATGGAACCCTCTCCAACACAGCCTCTGACGAGGAAATTCATTTCATAAGGAAGGAGCTTTGGGAATGGGTCCATAACTCCATTTCCTGTTTGAATGGCACGGTCAGAAAATAATGTATGTTTTCCATTTCTCATTTGGCATTGCCTGAGTAAACATTGTGGGATTGTTACATTTTGTTTTTCTTATACACTGTTACAGGCTGAATTGTGTATCCCCCAAAGTACCTATGATAAAGTCCTAACCTTCAGTATCTGAGAATGTGACTATATTTGGAGACAGGGCCTTTAAAGAGGTAATTAAGGTAAACATGAAGTCATATGGGTGAGTCCTAATCCAGTATGACTGGTGCCCTTATAAGGGAGGAGATCAGGACACAGACACATGGAGAGGAAAGACCAAGTGAAGACAGATGGAGGAGGCAGTCGTCTACAAGCCCATGAGAGAGGTCTCAGATGAAATCGACCCTGCCGACAACCTTTTTTTTTCTAAGAAAGGCAGATTGACACATGGAGTGTCTTATTTAGATCTGTCTGGAGTCTTAGAAGTTTGACTACCCTACATTTTCCTACAAATGGACTTTGAGAGCTTGTCTGGAGGTCCCAGTAGGGGAAGACAACGACTCATATACCTTTGACCAAAGAATGGTCCTCTTCTACTGGGGAAGATCGTCCTCTTTGACCAAGTGTGCAGCTTTAGAAGGAATGCACATGGAGGGGTGAGGGGTAAAGGGGACACCTGCCCAGCCAGCTAGATCAGCCAGATCAACCCTGGTGATCAATGGGGTGGCAGATGTCGAACCTCCTCACATCCCCTGCCCATACCTTGATCTCAGACTTCTAGCCTCCAGAACTATGAGAAAGTAATTTTCTGTTGTTTAGGCCACCCAGTCTATAGTATTTATGACAGTCCTAGCAAACTGATACATATGTCAACTTAATAATAACTAGCATTTACAGTTAGCTTTACAGTCTACAAAGCAATGTCTGCTACTTATTTTATTTGAATCTCATCACAACCCTCTGAAGTGGTTGTTATGACGTTATTATTTTCATTTAGGAAATTGAGGACATGTGAATCCTGAGATCACATAGTAAGTGACAAAATTAGGTCTCGAACCCAAGTATTATGACTCCAGTTCTTCTCTACCAAGTAGGACCTTGTCTATTTAAAAACTATCAGTGGCTTTCCATTGTCCGAATTCCTTTTGGGGGGGTAGGGGAGGCTGGTTGGGGGTCTGAACACTTGACCTGTTGTTATAACACCATGCTCTAACCAACCGAGCTGTCTGGCCAGCCGTTTCCCAAGCTCTTTGCTTCAAAGGGCATACGAGGTCCCTCTTGTTCTTGCGTGCCCTAGTTTGCCAATTCCATCTATCATTCATCCCCTTTCAACCCATGGTTTATCAGTTTGGAATTACTCACCACTCTGCACATCAAACACACCTTGCTCTCTCATGCCATGAGTGAGCTATTTCTCCAGCTGAGATGCCTTCACTTCTTTCTCAACTTGACAAATTACTATGTATGACATCTAGCTCAAACATCACCTTCTCTGTGAACCCCAACATGACTTTCTCTCCTCTGTGATCCCAAATTTTGTATACATTTCTACAATTGCACTCATGTCATGAAATTGCGAAGCAAATTAACAGAGTGGAAAGGGCCAAGGTTTTGAAGCCCAGCACACATAGTGTCAAATTCTGACTCTGCCATGTTTCATTCAGTCAAATACTCATAGCTTTTATTAGGCATGAATTACATGAAAGGCACTGAGCCATGTTCCAGGGATACAAATATGACAAAACTGTCCTCATCCTGAAAAATTACAGTCCTAATGCAATCTACTTGAGGGTTTAGACAAACAGTAAGTTAAAATTTAGAGAGACAAATACACTGCACAAAGGAGAGTGAGAGAAAGGCAAGATACCTCCCTAAGTCTCAGTCTCCTCACCTGCACATGGGGAGACGTGCACCTGCCCCTTTGGGTTGATGGTAGAATTAAGTGAGATATAACATGTAAATCATCTAGTAAAGTGCCTGGCATAAAGTACTGAAAATATTGGGCCTATTATTGTTAAGTTGTGGTTATTTCTGTTTGTTTTTCCTACTTGACCATGGATAGAAGCTCATTGAGGGCCAGAAACAGTCTTACTTATCTTTGCTTCATAATATTTTTTGAATGAGCTCATGGTGCGTGAGGGACTGAGATATGTTTAAGGAATCTAAGACCAAGTTAAGAAGGTTAAGAAAGGAACCAGAGGCTGGCTGATTAGCTCACTTAGAGTGTAGTGCTAACACTAAGGTCAAGGGTTCAGATCCCTGCACCAGCCAGCTGGGGGGAAAAAAAAACAACTATAGCAACCCTGAAAAACTTTTCAAACTTCTCAAAACATTCCCTTTTTCCTTAGAGTGTAGTGCTAACACTAAGGTCAAGGGTTCAGATCCCTGCACCAGCCAGCTGGGGGAAAAAAAAAACAACAATAGCAACCCTGAAAAACTTTTCAAACTTCTCAAAACATTCCCTTTTTCCAATTAGTAAAACAAGTAGGTCTTCCTTCTGTGATTTATGTCTCCTAATTTATCAAAAATGACCAAATCTACTACCTTAAGCAACTCAAGAGAGCAACAGATCTGGAACAGGTTGATTTTGATATGAAAAAGGGGGGTAGAAAGTGTAGATTGGACAAAATATAAATTCAAATCCCCTGATCTTTTCCCCTTCGATGATTATCAATACTTTATTACAGAGGATTTAAAACATATATTTAACTGAGAAATTGGTAAATGATAGAAGGCTGGGAGACCCATGTCTCAGGAACATTGTCTCTTCTTTCCCCCTCATGGCAACCCTTGAGGGGAGTCCTGGGAATGTGGTCAAAAACTAAAACAAAACAGGGCTTTAATAAGTTTTATAAATACCATGTATGTAAATAGAATCTCCTATGTCTTCATTACAATCATTTTTTTAGCAACAAAAAATGATCATGAGATAAATGCACATCAGTCTTCAAGGTCAGATTCTCTTGAAACAATCCCAAAAGTTTTATAAATACCATGTATGTAAATAGAATCTCCTATGTCTTCATTACAATCATTTTTTTTAGCAACAAAAAATGATCATGAGATAAATGCACATCAGTCTTCAAGGTCAGATTCTCTTGAAACAATCCCAAACTATTAACTGTGAGACTAATTAAATTGTAATTTAAGCACATTTTAAATAGCTTAACAAATCTTTGTCCAGTGAAGCATTCCTGGAGGAGATGCCATACTTCTAGATTAATCTTAAAGGTTTTCCAGCTGTATGTGCAATCTGAATTGATGCTCCAAATTACCAAATTCATATTCTACTCTCCACCATTCCATCTATTTTCTTCAGCTTGTATACGGATTCTGCCAACCAGGTGGTCTGTAGCTTGCAATTGACAACACTTACCAGCTGTTAAATTTACACATCATTCTAATTTAAATGCTTAATTGCTCTCAGTGCACTCAATTTACAGCTCATAAACCCCTCCCAGATGGCCACCAAACCTCTTTGCATATGATAGATTCTAAAGTTAAATGAACCATAGTGTCCCTTGGTAGAAAATGAAATATCTGAAAAATCTCGTTATCCTCTTTGAATGTTTACAATTACTTGTTAGAAAAAATTAACATCTGAGGGTTTTCTTTAGGTTCACTTTGGAGAGAAATAAAAGGTTAGGTTCAACATCTGTTGGATTTTCTACTAGTCCCTTAACATATGAGGGTACGTAGGGAAAATACAGGATGATGATCAGGGCTCCTCAGATGTTCAGAATCTTGCTGAGCATTTGTTGTAAATAGCCACGTGCGCCCAAGGTGTTCCTTGGTTACTATCTAATGTAATTGTGTATGGGCACCCAGGTGTCCTGGGCTATGGACTTAAGTATAAAGGACTAACTGTTCTGATACAGCGCGCTTCTCACGACACTCCGGGAGGCCACTAGGTCACTAGGGCGGCTGCTCCTAGCTCTGAATAAAGCTTATTAATTTTTTACCCATGGCCCCCGGGATCTTTTCCTATTACCTACCTCACGGACCTGCATGTGAAGTATTTGTGACCCAGTCTGTACAACGGGCTTGAGGGGTCTGTGAGCTCTAGCCCTAGCTTGACAGGGTACTTCAAAAAGTTCATGGAAAAATAGAGTTAAAGATAACACGAAGGGGCCGGCCTGTGGCTCACTCGGGAGAGTGTGGCGCTGATAGCACCAAGGCCACAGAGTGTGGTGCTGATAACACCAAGGCCACGGGTTCGGATCCCATATAGGGATGGCCGGTTAGCTCACGGCTGAGCGTGGTGCTGACAACACCAAGTCAAGGGTTAAGATCCCCTTACTGGTCATCTTTTTAGAAAAAAGATAATATGAATCTTTCCATGAACTTTTTGAAGTATCTGCATACATGCTCTTTGAAACTGGAAAACAAGAAGGCTCCTGCCCTTATCTATATAGTGCCCAGGATGACCGGGGGGATAAAGAAAATATTAAATACTTTGCGGACAATGACTGTGTCATTACTAACTATCCCAATGTCAATGGCATCTAATTAAGATAAAGAATACAGGGGCTGGGCCGTGGCTCACTTGGGAGAGCGTGGTGCTGACAACACCAAGTTAAGGGCTAAGATCCCCTTACCGGTCATCTTTAAAAAAAAAAAAAAAAAAAAGTTAAAGAATACAGGTACTCTGTCACAGTCTGGTTGGAGAGTCTGTGAAGTCCCTTCTACTGTCTACATGCCCCCTTATCTGGGAAGTTGAATTTTAGGTTTGAAAGAACTCATCTCATTCAACTCCATCTTTTTATGGATGACGATACCAAGCCCAGAAAGATTAAGAGGTTTGCCCAGCTAATGAGTGATGGAAGGCATGACTGGAACCTCAGGTCCTTGCCTCCTTGGGCAGTGTCTTAACCACTTGACCACCTAGCCTGTCTTGTCCCCCGGTTTGTTGCCATCAACTACAGCAAGGAGAAAAGGCAGAAAACAAGTGAGCCTTTCTTAAATCTTGCACAAGATATGGAAGTGAATTTTTATTCAACCTTTGATGCCCAAGTGGTTTCTGCTTCAAGCCAAGCCACCTATGAAAATGGAGATTTACACTAGGCTAAATCATGGAGTGCTTTTTGACTTAATTGAAAAGGATTCACTATTGGATTCCCTTAAATATCTAACTCCCTAGCGAATTTTTAAGTTGGCTTATGCCAGCCTCAAGAACATATTTATTATGTAAATTAAGGTATTTATGCATTCAAACCAATTAACAAGTGTTTACAAAGTACCTATTTGTATACCAGGTGCTATACAATTTTTAAAAATAGTAAGTGCAATATAAGCCATGTTTCCTGCTGAGAAGCATGTATCTTTGTTGTGAGCACAAGACAACCTGAAAACAAGACAGTACATAATGAAGTGTTAAATTGTACAATATGGAAAATTTGTAGGCCATGCATAATAAAGGGAAAAAAAGTGAAAAACTTTGTAAAACTTAAACATCTCTGAAGTAATTTTATTTGTGTGTTTTTCTATTTATTCATGGGCTGCCAAATGGAAACAGGTTAAAAGCAATGCAGATGAGAAACTATATGTCTTTTACTCCTTTTGCAATACACGTTAGGCAGGTTTGTAAGGGTTTTGACGCCCCCTAGTGTCCAATTGTAATGATACTGTTCATCAGCACTCAACTGTTTTGTGTTCTATAAGAATTTTTGATGCCAAAAATACTGTAGAAGGCTTTAATTTAAAACCACTTTTCAAAGTTTTATTTAGAATAAGAGAGACTGTACGGTGTAGTGGTTAAGCACGTAATCTCTGGAGCTAGACTGCCTCAATCCAAACACCACATTTGCCACTTACAAGCTATTTGAGTTGGGTAATTGCAGCTGAACCATTCCATGTCTCAGCTTCCTTCTGTAAAATGGGAATGATAATAATATCCTCCTCATGAAATTATGATGAGTATTAACTGAGATAATATTTGTAAAGCACTTAAAATAGTTCCTATCACATAGTAAGCATAATACAAATGTTTGCTAAATAAATTAGAAGAAATCACAATAAAGATCATCGTTGTACTGACAATAATTTATATTTTTGCTAATATGGGAAAGTTATTTAACTTCTCTTGGACTTAGGTCATTTCATAAGAAATAATTATGTGTCAGGAATTCTTTTTAAATAGATTTTATTTTCTAGAACAGTTTTATTTTATTTTTTATTTTATAACAATAGTTATTGAACAAACAGTGATAATGTCACTCCTCTGTTGTTAACAAGTGTCTTTCTGAAGTGTTGACATTTCAGTTTATTTTGAATGACAAAATATTGTTCTAAACTGGCTAACTCTATTTGCAGAGAAGCAAAAGTAAACTAGAAGGTATTAAGTCATGTAATTGAAATGGCAATTTTTTTTTTATATAGGAAGACTTCTCTAAATATTTCCATTTCATAATTATAATACATGTAAAGCTGCTTATAAATATCAGTTTCTTCTTTCCAGCACTTTAACATTATTTATACTTTTCTGTTTTGAAGAGTTCCACATTGACTGAATAATAAATTTTAACATATTTCATTTTTCCTTAATTAATAAAGATAAAGTTCTTTTACACATACAAATGTCATCTATATATAATTACCTGAAATAGAAATATTCTTCTAAGTAAACAAAAAAAGAATGCCAGAACAGTTTTAGATTTACAGAAAAATTGAGAAGAGAGTAGGGAATTCCCACGTACCCCAAACCCAGTCTCTCCTATTATTACCCTCTTACGTTAGTACATTTTTTACAAACTATGTACCAATATCGATACATTACTATTAACTAGAGTTTATAGTTTATTCAGATTTCCTTAATTTTTGCCTTTTACTGTTCCAAGGTCTCATCAAGGATACCACATAACGTTTAGTTGTCGTGTCTCCTTAGGCTCCTCTTGATTGTGACAGTTTCTCAGACTTTCACTGTTTTTGATGACCTTGACAGATCTGAGGAGTACTGGTCAGGTATTCTGTAACATGTCCCTCAATTGGAATTTAACATTTTTTTCATATTAGAGTGGGATCATGGGATTGTATGAGGAAGATCACAGAGGCAAAGTACCATTTTTATCACGTCATATCAAGGGTATTTACCATCATCATCATTATGACTGATGCGGACCTTGATCACCTGGCTGAGGTAGTTTTTGTCAAGTTTCTCCACTGCAAAGTTACTCTTTTTCCTTCCTTTCCATAATCTTTGGAGGGAAATCGCTATGCTCAGCCCACACTTAAGGAGTACGGATTTATATTCCCCCTCCTTGGGGGCAGAATAGCTACATAATTTATGTGGAATTCTTCATATGAATAATTTGTTTCCTCTCCCCCACTTATTAATTCATTAAATTACTTATTTATAAGAGTATTAACTCATGGATGTGTGTTTTATACTTTGGTTATAATCCAATATTACATACATATATTTTTTTAGTATTAACTCATGGATGTGTGTTTTATACTTTGGTTATAATCCAATATTACATACATATATATATATTTTTTCTTCTCAAATCGTCCCACCTTTTGTTATTGGAAACTCTTTCAGTTGGCTTCTCTTGCTTCTTTGACATAACTCCAACAATATGATTTTTGGTTTTTAGCACTTTCTTACTTTCCGGCAGTACAACATGTTCCAGGCTCGTCTTATATATTTTCTGCCCCAGTCTTAGAATCAGCCATTTCTCTAAGAAAAGCCCTTAGTTCCTTTTACTGGAGAATGGTATTAGAAATCAAGATGTGGGTGGTTAGTATCTACATGCTAGGGAATGTGCTAGTTCTTTTAGGACCTCTCAGCTAACATATCTAAGAAATGTTTCTATATGTAACTATCCATATCCATATTAAACTAAACACGAGTTGTTACTGATGTTTCCAATTCTAGTCCATTACTACATGAAACGTTTTAGGCTTCTCCCCTTATTTACCTGTAAATTCTCCAACAGTGAGAAAACTGGCTCCCATGACTTGCCATCCATTGACTCAGTCGTTTAGTCCCGTTATATAGGTATAGCAGTATCAGAATTGTTAACCCACATCCTCAGTGAAACAACTTTATCATCTAAAACAGAGTTCTTAGGTATAATTTCTTTTGCCGTTAGTCTTACAGATTCCACTCATTTCCAAAGTTACTTAAGGCCAGCACCTTTCCCCCCTCACTTCTTCAGTGACGTTGTTTCACACATTTTTAACACAGTTAGATTTTGCTGTCATGGTCTGCTTTCCTTCCTGCAGCTCTCCTACCTCCTACATGATTTTATTTTAACTTGCATACATTAAGGTTAACTCTAACAGTTTTTTTCCTTACAATATCCACAGAACTGGACTGGTGTATTATAACACACACACATGCAACACATTGAAGGACTCCATCATCCTTCCTGTTGGTAGATGGTTCTACCGATGGGATTGCTATTCAAGCGTGTGCGGGTGACTGAAGAGACTCAGTCTTATACGAGTGTGTAAAGAAAGACTGACCTTTGATCTCTGGATGGAGCGGCAATTTCTAGCCCCCCCCACCCCACCCCAGCATCTGTGCCCTGGGCCTCGGAGCTTTAGAAAACTCGTTACTTTTTGCTGGCCGGCACAGGTGTTGTACAGTTCTACAGTGCTGGCAAATGCATAATGTCATACATCCACCATCACCCTACCTCCTACATGATTTTATTTTAACTTGCATACATTAAGGTTAACTCTAACAGTTTTTTTTCCTTACAATATCCACAGAACTGGACTGGTGTATTATAACACACACACATGCAACACATTGAAGGACTCCATCATCCTTCCTGTTGGTAGATGGTTCTACCGATGGGATTGCTATTCAAGCGTGTGCGGGTGACTGAAGAGACTCAGTCTTATACGAGTGTGTAAAGAAAGACTGACCTTTGATCTCTGGATGGAGCGGCAATTTCTAGCCCCCCCACCCCACCCCAGCATCTGTGCCCTGGGCCTCGGAGCTTTAGAAAACTCGTTACTTTTTGCTGGCTGGTACAGGTGTTGTACAGTTCTACAGTGCTGGCAAATGCATAATGTCATACATCCACCATCACCGTATCATAGAGAATAGTTTCACCTCCTAAGTATCCCTTGTGCTTCGTCTCCCCACCCCACACCCACCCTGAACCCCGGGGAACTGCTGCAGTTTTATTGTCTCCATAGTTTTGCCTTTTCCAGAATGTCATATAATTGGAATTATACAGTACGTAGCCATTTCAGGCTGGCTTCTTTCACTTCAAAACATATATTTAACTTTCCTCCATGTCTTTTCATGGCTATGTAGCTTATTTTTTTAAATCTCTGAATAATGTCCCATTGGATGTGCCATTTCAGGCTGGCTTCTTTCACTTCAAAACATATATTTAACTTTCCTCCATGTCTTTTCTTGGCTATGTAGCTTATTTTTTTAAATCTCTGAATAATGTCCCATTGGATGTATGTACAATTTATCCAGTCAAGCAATGTTTTAATAATTGAAAATGCAAAGATAAAGAAGAAATCACCCTTATCCTGGAGAGGTTCATTGTCATTGGAGTTGGTGGCACATAAATAAATTACGGCATGATGGGAGCTATATTACATGTATAAGCAAAGTGCTGTGGGCACCCATAGAAGAGAGTGGGCATCTTTGTGAGAATGAGGTGAGGGGTCGGTACAGAGAAAAGATGGTTTCTGTCTTGGGCCTTGAAGAAAAAGTAGGCATTTGGTGGTGAGCTGGAAAGGAAAGAGGAAGGTGATTGTGCAAAATGAACCTACAAACAAGTACTCCAAGGAGATGAGACAGACTGCGTCGGGTCCCAGATAACCAGTACGTTATGACCCCAGAGTTGGGTTTGTAGGCCAGAAGGAAGGGGCTCTGTGCTGCCCCTTCACTCTAATAATAACAATAATAGTAACTCTCACATGGACAGCACCTACTATGTGTCCAGCACAGTGCTGGAACTTTATACACCTTTTTCCCTCACAGAACTGGACTGGTGCGTGTGCAACACACACACGCAAGATATGGAAGGACTCCATTATTCCTCCTGTTAGAAGCTGCTGCTACTGATGGGATTGCTACTCAAGAGTGAGGGGGTATCGTACATGTATAAAGAAAGACTGCCCTTTGACCTCTGGCTGCAGCAACCACTTCCTAGGCTGGCTCCTTTGTTCTAGGCCTCGGAGCTTTAGAAAAGCTGTTGGACTACCAATTTCTGCATTCTCTGAGAGTGGCCACCTCCTCTGATTTATCCAGGGACCAGGCCTTGAGATCACCTCATTATCTTCTCTATCTCTAAGACTCTACATTTACCTAAACAATTCCAGAAATGAGCCATGATAGGAACTGGGATCAGAATTGAAGGACACCAAGCTTTTCTTTTATGAAAATAATAAAATGAGATCAACTTTCTCTTGACTCTGCCCCAGGTAAGTTTCCTAAGGAAAGTCAAAGCAATTCTGAATAGCAGTTCTGTTCATCTGTATTAATGCTGTCTACTTCCTACTCAGAGAGTTCAGAACTGAGCTATTCTCCCTCATATTGACTCTACAATATGCGGTAAGGCCTTGGGATTGGGCCAACACTCCATGGAGGCCATCAGAACAGCGCTGTTATGGAATAAAATTCTCTAGGGGAAAGAGCTATAAGAATGTAGAAACTGGAAAAGTAAGAGCTGCCTCAGTTCCAACTCTGTTCAGTCACCATGACTTTTGGCACTGGAAGATGTCATGTGAATTTGTACCGAAAAACAAATTACCAGTTTGGGATAATCTCTGATGAAGACTTGGCAACCCTATTGACTCTGCAGATCTTTTTCATATTTCAGCCAATGCAATCTGCCAGGGAATGTGTATTGAGTGGCTCATCACATAGCTAAAAATAAAGCAGCAGTTAATTTGACACCCACTACTAGATGACAAAAACAGAACCACCAAGTAACTCATAATAATTATTTCTAACATTTCAAATACTGGTAATTGAGTTTCCTGTACTCATTTCCTAAAATGCAAACTCTTCCAAAAATTAAACTCAAATTTGTTGTAGAGTAAAATTTTAGGATCTGAGGGATTATAGAAAGTCACAAATTGTAAACATGTATCCTTCCCTTCATGTGATTAGTTAGTATTTAGTTTATGGTTCTCATGATTTTATCATTATTGTAATCATACCTTTCCCTTTTGGAAAAAAGTTATTTTAGTTAAGTTAAACTAGAGGTAGCTGTGTATACAACCAATTCTGCTAGCAGACTGAAGCATCCTGAGGGTAGTACTCAAGTGTACTCGTACCCTCTGTGCAGCAGAGGCTTCTGGTTGTCCTCTAATAGGATTATTATTATTTTTTAATTCATTTTTATTTTTTAAAACCAGAACATTTATTGCATAACCAATCATTGAAATTCTTAAGGTGAACTGGATGCTGCAACAGCTGCTTTCTTGGGTTTAGGCGTTTTTCCTTCACGGAATCCATGCCTGAATCTGTGGTATACAATTTTTAGACGCCTCATTAAAGTGGCAGTATTTTGTCTTTCAGCCTTGGCACTCCAGTTATACTTTCTCTTGCACTTGGCAGGGTAGCCACATTTGCCACAGGTTGACTTCTGAAGCTGGTAGTCCTAGGCCACAGCAGTGGTATAACATATGCATTTCATTTTGATGCTTTCCAAACAATGACATTCCCTTTGTCATCTCAATTCTGTGGCCAAGACCAAAAAGTTGTCCTCTAGGGCTGGCCAGTTAGCTCAGTTGGCTAGAGCACAGCTTTATAATCCCAAGGTCACAGGTTCAGATTCCCATATTGGCCAGCCACAAAAAGAGAGAGAGAGAGAGAGAGAGATGTCCTCTAATGTTCATGGTACCCGCCAGTTTTTAAGCGGGCCACATGGACACTCAGAATAAAGACCACATTTCCCCAGCCTGCCCTGCAGGTAGGTGTGGCTCAGTTCAGGCAAATGAGAGGTAAGCATAAGTGTTATACAGCAGTCTTCAGGAACCTTCCTTAATTTAACTTTCTTTTTGCTCCTGTCCTTCTTTCTGCTGGCTGGATGGCAGATCTGATGGCTGGGAGTGAGCCATTATCATAGACTGTGAAGTGATCTTAGAAGAGAAGCCAGGCCCACAGACCAACTTCAGGGAGCAAAATCACCACACCAGTTCAGGCCTGTCTCACCCTGGACTTTTATGTGAGATAAACTTCTATTTTGTTCAAGTCACTATCACTTGTAACGGGACATAACTTTAACCATTAAACCCCACAATCTCTAGCATATCACCAGAGCAGAATATATAGTAATAAACATTTATTGAATAAATATTGCAAATTTGGGCTTGGGGAATGTACATTATTTTTGTTCATCTAGAAGTTCATGGGCTGAAACGGGACAACAATGAGGTCATCCAAGGCAAGAGGGAAATGAAATCAAGCTGCTCAAGCAGCCAGAGACCAGCATTTGTCAGGCAAATAAGGAAGAAACAGTCAAAGCTAAGGCTCAAAGAAAAAAGATGCCACTCAGTCTGGGAACTTAGAGGTAAGAGGACTTTGGGAACATCCATCTCTGGCCTGGAGGGTAATGAGCAAGTAGCTCAGGGTCTACCTCAGTGGTTCTCAACTGGGAGTGATTTTGCTCCTCAGGAGACATTGGCAATGTCTGGAGACACTTTTGGCTGTCACTACCAGTTGGGAGAGGAGAGGTGCTGTGGGTATCTAGTGTGTAGAGACCAGAGACGCTGCTAAAAATCCTACCATGCATGGGACAGCCTCCATAATAAAGAATTATCTGGCCCAAAATGTTGATAATGCTGAGGTAAAGAAGCTTTGGTCTAGCTGACTATAGCTATACAGTTTGGACCCCAAACTCCAGTCACTCTTGGAGTTCAGGCCAGAGGATTAAATGGGTCATTTAGCCAGCCTGGATAACAGCTTGGAAATAGACAATCCAGACTTTTGTGTTCAACATCACTAAGCAGACTTCGTGACCAAGCTGAGAACCTGCAAATTGCTCTCTGAATATTAAATAGTTCATGCCTCCGGGTTCTTCCCACAACACAAAGATAATTGTGCCCTACCCAAGGCTAACAGAGAGTGTGACATGCTCACAAGCCATTAAGGAGAGTCTCAGATATAGAACAGATATGCACTGGGATCCTAAGGTCTCAGTTATAGAAGTTCTCTCCCATTCTGAATGCAGGGAAGGGAGTGGAATTGACAAGCAGCTTCTCTTTCGATGTGTGTCATCTGAGTTCTAATTGTGCGAATCATCCCCACATTTCCAAGGCCAGGGTTTGTGCAGGAGAAGGTCCATGCCAGAGGCAGCTGAGAAGCCATATCTATTCTTTTCTTTTTTTTTCCCCACAGAATGAAATGTTTATTGATGAATTTGTTCATGATATATACCTGCCCTATTCTGAGAGGGTGAGGGAACTAGTGCTTTGGTCTGGAGAATGATTTGTTGTTCCACTTTCTGTTTCAGTAGGGTCAGAAGACAGTTTTGGTTGGCATTTCCACTGGTTTCCTTCACTTTTTTGTATTTTAAAACTAGTTCAAGTTTCTGCTTCAGACACTGGAAGGTGAGTAGACTCCAGGTTTTTAGACAGGGACAGACACCTTATGACACTTGTTATACTTGATTCTACAGTTGACTTGCTGTTTGAACTGGAGTAAGCCTCTTACTTTTCCAAGAACCAGTTTTCCTTATAGTGGGAAAGTCAAAATTATCATGAGCTGGAGGGGAGGCCTGAGGCAGAGAGAGAGGAAGAGCAAGTTGATTGAACTGGTCTTGCTGCTAGGCCCTATGTGCATAAATCAGCAAGCTTAAACCTCAGAAGATCCTGTTGACTCTGGGATGACAGTACTATGGAAATAAAGTTCTGTTTATATTCCTGCATCTGTGTTGGCATACATACATT
>NW_007728176.1:293809-295310 GCF_000696425.1 Galeopterus variegatus | reverse complement strand
AACACCAAGTCAAGGGTTAAGATCCCCTTACCGGTCATCTTTAAAAAAAAAAAAAAAAGTAGAAAGTCATAATGCCATAAAAGAGACATAAAAATAGTGTTACAGGTTCACAGGAAATGGAATGATTAGTATTGTTGGAAGAGGTAGGTTCAGTTATTCATTATTTTGTTTAAAAAAATATTTATTGTAGCTGTGCTATAGGCCAGGCAATTTGCTAAATAATGGAGATGCAAAAATGAATGAGACCAAAGAGCCCTTAGCTGAATGGGGCAGAGAGACGTACGTGGAGAGATGGTGTTTAGTGTCATAATGTTGAAAATACTGTGTGATTTCTTCAAAGGTCAGAAACGGGGGTGAGGGCAGGTGGGGGAGAGGCAAAGGAAAAGAATAAGCAAAAGCTCAGGGTGCCAAACCAGCTCGTATCTCATCAGTCTCCATGTGTTCCCCCCACATCCCAATCCCTACTTACACCCATTAGACACTCATTTAGGAAGGGGCTTCTCCCTGAATGTGCTCTATAGAGCCCATGGGAAGAGGGTTTTTTTTNTTTAGGAAGGGGCTTCTCCCTGAATGTGCTCTATAGAGCCCATGGGAAGAGGGTTTTTTTTTGTTTTTTTAATAGGTACACAATAATTTTCTCATTAGCAACTATCCAGGTTGTTTCTAATTGAAAATTATTATTAAAATGATGAAACAAATATCCTTATACATGTGTCTTTGTGTACGTATATAAATATTTCTACAGGCTGAAGTTTTAAAGTGGAGTAATAATAAACTAATTTCAAAGATGAGTCACCAGTACATGGGGATCTCAGACTCCTAGGGAGATGAGAGAGGTGTGGGAGCACTAAGCCCCTGAGGTAGACAGGGAAGACGGAAAAAGGCAGACAGGGAAGATGGAAATCTCTGAAGACACACTCCACCTACCTCCTAATTTCATCTAATGGCAGCTCTGCCTATAACCTCAAAACCAAGGTTTGCCAAATAGGTCTGCACCCTTTCCAGCATTCTGCCTTAATGAGATTCATGCAGTCTTCTGTGACGGCTTTATTTAAGTAGCACAATGTTTTCAAGGTTCATTCATGTCATAGCATGTATCAATCCTTCATTCCTTCTTATGGTCAAATAGTATTTCATTGTATAGATATACTGTATTTTGAAATGCATTAAATAATTGGTGAATATTTGGGTTGTTTCCATTTTTTCCCTATTATGAATAATGCTGCTATGAACATCTGTGTACAGTTTGGATATGGACACATATTTTTCAGTTCTCTCGGTTATATACCCAGGAGTATAAAAGCTTGGTCATAAAATGGTTCAATCTTAAATCTGAAGCTCCAGAGAAGTTTTTCTTTTTTCTTTTTTTTAAATAGACTTTATTTTTTAAAAAGATGACCGGTAAGGGGATCTCAACCCTTGGCTTGGTGTTGTCAGCACCAGGCTCAGCCAGTGAGCAAACCGGCCATCCCTATATAGGATCCGAACCCGCGGCCTTGGT
>NW_007728176.1:290617-293524 GCF_000696425.1 Galeopterus variegatus | reverse complement strand
GTAAGGGGATCTCAACCCTTGGCTTGGTGTTGTCAGCACCAGGCTCAGCCAGTGAGCAAACCGGCCATCCCTATATAGGATCCGAACCCGCGGCCTTGGTGTTATCAGCACCGCACTCTACTGAGTGAGCCATGGGCCGGCCCATAGACTTTATTTTTTAGAGCTGTTTTAAGTTCACAGCAAAATTTGGAAGGTAGAGAGATTTCCTCTTCACCCCCTGACCCCCCCACATGCACAGCCTCCCCCATTATCAAAATAGGGAAGCTTTTGAATTGTCCATATTTCACAGTGTGAATTGCTTCAAGGAGCCAATTAGATTACTTTCTCCTAACACCTTGCAGAGAAAGCAGAGGGAGGGGGAGTGTAATTTTGGATCTTGGGGCAATACGGAGGAAAGGAACTGTGTGACAGAAACTGACCACATCTAGATTAGGCAAAAGGGGGGATTTGGGGACAGCCTCTCCTAACTGCAGAAGGGATATAGTTGGAACTCAAGGATATCTGGAACCAGGAGCTCCACGACCTTCACTCTCTCACCTCTCTGCTTCTCTCAGCATAACGCTTCACTCTCAGCTCAGCTTCCTGCACAGCAGAGAAGGGCTGTAACAGATGACCTTCCTCAGCTCTCATGGCTTGCCACTAGACAGAGACCGAATATTTTTCTTATACTCCAAGTCAAAAAATTCCAGGGATGGATGCTAATCTACTTGGCTTCTAATGTGACTTGGCTGTTTTTTGTTTTTGTTTTTTATTTTGGTGGCTGGCTGGTGCTGGGACCCGGACCCTTGACCTTGGTGTTACAACACCATGCTCTAACCAACTAAGCTAACTGGCTAGCCCTGATGTGACCTAGCCTTGACCAGGCAATGAAATGCTCTGTGGTCAATGCATGAGATACTCCAATTGGCCCAGTTTTGGTCACATTCCCACCCAAAGACTTATCAGTTATGGCCGAAGGGCAGGATTTGTAATAACTTGGAAGCTCCAGAAGAAAAAGGCAGTTCCCTGAGGAGGGGAGGAGTGCTGAGCCACTCATACGAGTACTAGGTGTACACCGGAACAGCCTGGGTAGGTTGTCATGGCCTTGGGCAGTGTGAGAGCAGCTCCAGAAGAAAAAGGCAGTTCCCTGAGGAGGGGAGGAGTGCTGAGCCACTCATATGAGTACTAGGTGTACACCGGAACAGCCTGGGTAGGTTGTCATGGCCTTGGGCAGTGTGAGAGCCTTGGGGGCCAGGGAGTGACAGAAGGTTCAGAGAGAGGTTTAAAGCAAAGACAAACTCCTAATACTTTAAAATTTTTCCAAGGCCTGAGAAGTCCTAACAGCCCTGCATAGTTTCCCCAAGTTATCCCTGGCTTTTGCTTCTGATAATCCCACAAACTACACACTTACTGAACTGGATTCTTCAGAGGCTTCTTACCTTCTGCTATTCAGGTAGTTGGGGAAGGAAATGTACCCAATTCTGTTCATTAGTAATTCTTCACCAGAGGATTAGGTTGTAACATGAAACACAAGGCTCTAAAGCAGAATATCATATCAAATATCACACTGCCCTGCTCTCAGGATGGTTTCTGGCTCCCTCCTGCCCTGTATTCACAGTATTCACATTGAAGGTCACTTCTTCAAAGAGACCTCCCTCACCTACCCAGACATCCTCACCTCTACTCTCCGTTTCTGCCTTCATTTTTCTTTATCCTATTTATCATTACCTGATGTCTATGGTCTCTTTGTTGTCTATCTCCCGACAGAATATAGGCTCCATGAGGGCAAGGATTGTGTCCACTGCAGAGCCCCCACACCCCGGGCAGCAGCACCGGCCACATAATAGACTCTTAGTAAATATTTCTCAGCTCCTCTGATAGAGTGGTGGTCTTCACACTCAGGGTGCAATATTAGGAAATCATGATGTCCTTTTAGGGGTAATAATGTATTTGATTTCATCTTATGGGGTACGAACAGTTTTCTTACAGAAAAATGACTATATGCACATACTTTTCGTGGGTATCTCAGCTTGGCCTAAACTATAATTCAGACATCAACTTGAGCATGTGGATCCTATGACCACCCCACCATGATCCTACATTATTATTGGGTAAGTGGCCTAAGGACTCATGTTATTTGTATATGTGTATGAGAGTATAGGAAATGGAATAAAATGATACTCATCATATTTGAAATAAGGGTTATCTCTGGGACCCAAGAGGGATAATGTTCAAAAAGGACTTTAGCATTAGGTTAATATTCTAATATTTTTAAAAGAAGGATAGATAGAAACAGAGACATAGAAATATTTTTAAAAACAATATACATGAAAAAAGATTGGAAGCAAACATGCCAAAATATGAATAGGAGTTAATTTTGAGTGGTAGGAATATGACTAATTATTTGCCACTCGATTCTCTTATTTGTTTTTCAACTCTCCCTCACTAAATAAAATATAACATAAAAACAAAATCAATCATAAAAATGGATGAATTAAACTATTGCTAAGTTAAATTTTACTGTTCTAAAGTGATGCAATAACTTAACAATTTTTTTCTGCAACACCAGATTCACATTCTTGCACTTTTAGTTCCTAAGCCTAGAATTTATCTCCCTCTCTCTTCTTTCAGACTTTTCCTTTTTAATACAGAGCTGATGTTCTGAAAACCTCTGGAGAGGAAAGATGTCAGTATGACCTTATCTTGACTTTACAGAGTCATTTCAGATTCATAACTGATTATGTATTATCTCTAACCAGCAGAGTGATTCAGCTCTTTGAATGAATAAAATTTTAATGTCTCTTTCTACTAATATCTTGCATTTTTAATATGCTTTGTAGAGTAGATTAAGTCTTAGAATCCACAAAATCTGGGCTGGCCCGTGGCTCACTCGGGAGAGTGCGGTGCTGATAACACCAAGGCCACGGG
>NW_007728176.1:288151-289634 GCF_000696425.1 Galeopterus variegatus | reverse complement strand
AATTTAAGACTTGGCCTACTTTGTCTGCGGGTGACAGTCTCTAATAATATGCATAATAAAAGCACCAGAAAATGAGAGACTAGACTGGTCAGACTTGGGTCACATGCCTGCTGGGGGAGTGGGTGGCGGAATTAAGATAGGAGTGGGACCCACTTACATCAGGAATCAAAAATAGTAAAACTTATAGAAGCAGAGAGTAGAATGGTGGTTACCGAGGGCTGGGGGAAGGGAGAAAAGGAGAGGCGTTGGTCAAAGGGTACAAAGTTTCAGTTATGTAAGATGACTGAAGAGAGCTACCGTGCAACATCGTACCTGTAGTTAACAATACTGCACTACACACTCAACCATCTCCTGAGAGGTAGGTCTTATGTAAAATGTTCCTATCACACACACACACACACACACACACACACAAGAGGAAACTTTTAGAGGTGATGGTTATGTGTACGGCATTGTTTATGGTGATGGTTTCATAGGTGTATACTTATCTTCAAACTCATCAACATGCAACATGAAATATGTGCAGACTTTTATATATGAATCTGTCCTCAATTAAAAAAAAAACCGATTAGAGTGGGAGAGAATCTGCTGAGGAAGGGAAGTGCAGTTACCGACAGAACAGAGGATGGGTTATCGGGGATACAAAATCACAACTGTGTACTGGGACCCCATGAGCACATCGTAAACTATTCAATCACATTAGAAATTTCAGGGACAAAACTTAAAATGAGAAAGAGGGAAGAAACGGTAAGTGTTATAGTGACGGGCAAATGCTGGAAGACAGAAGAGAGGATCAAACAAGTGAAGTAGAGAGCACTTGGGGATGAAGAAGGGGAGGGAGCCATGCAGCAGGTCAGCAGGTGGCCGAAAGCTCCCAGAGGGTCTTGAGCTAGCAAGGGATGCAGACTGTTTATGTTTTACAAAGATCGTTCTGCCAGCCATGTGGAGAACCGAACACAGAGAGGTGGCAAGAGCGGAAGCTTGGAAGCCAGTTAGGAGGTCATTTTTGCCATCTGCACAAGGGATGCAGAGGTAGAGGGGTAGCAGGCAAGGTAGTGAGACATGTTAGATTCATCAGACATTAAGTGACTGTTTACACAAATAATTAACTGCAACTGGGATACGTGCTACAGAAGAGATGAATAAGGCAACTTCGTCTGGTCTGGGGGGGCAGGGGAGGAGTCAGGTAAAGTCTCCGTGAGCAAATGACATTGAAGCTGGGACACAACAGATGAGTAAAGAGGAAGAGAAGAAAAATTTCCAACACAAGGGATGCAGGTGGGAAGCTTTGAGGCCAGGAAGAGTGCAGCTCCCTCTAGGACCTAAGAGGAGGCTGGTGACTGGAGCAGAGAGCAGGAGGAACAATTATGTAAGATGGGGCTGGTGGGTTCAGCAATGGTCAGATCCTGTAGGGGCTTATAAGCCTTATAAGACTGTTGGGTTTTAGCCTAAGAGTAGTAGGAAGCCATCGAGGGATTTTAAG
>NW_007728176.1:285296-286772 GCF_000696425.1 Galeopterus variegatus | reverse complement strand
GTCTGTATGTGGGATCCGAACCCTCCGCGGGAGCGCCGCTGCGCTTCACAAGCGGCGCACTGCAGCAGTGCGCCACCAGGCCGGCCCCTACCCATCCTTTTTTAAAAAAAAATTAAGGTAGAGTTGACAAACAAATATTGTATAATTTATGGTATAAACATGCTGTTTTCATATATGTATAGATTGTTAAATCAAGCTAATTAAAATATCCTTCACCTCACATACTTATCGTTTTTGACCTGAGAGCCCTAGCCATCCTTATCTGTTATTCAAGATATTTAGTTGTAAATTCTCATGAAAATAACCTTTTGGGATCTGCAGCTTTTGCCAATCTTTCAGCAAAATTTTCTAAGATACACTTTTAGAAGCAAAGATTTTACAGTGAAGTTCAAAGCAATTCAGTTTGCAGCCTGCACAAATCTGGGTTGTTTTCTGCAAAGACAACCTAAGCAACTACTGTGAGTTTAAAGGCATCAAGACCAGTGAATCCTAGCCAGAAAAAATTATTCTGCTGCATCATGAATCTGAGCTATCCAGGCTTTCTGCCTTTGTTTTCTCTATTACCCAAGTTACAGCAATTTTGTTTTTCTAAGCACATTGTCTTTTTTAAATCCATGCAATATGGAAAAGTTGTCATTCTTGCTTAAAATTCAGCCAGTCAGCACAGTTTTCATCTGTGACCTAGTAAAGCAGGTTAGCCAGGTATCCTATTTCTTTGCACCCTAAAATGTTATAATCCTGGAAAAGGCTTTTAATATTTTTCTTAATGGCTCTGGTTTCCACTGCAAGTTAACAATGATTACTCGTGGTCTGACAGTTCCCTTGGCACCACACCAAAAACAGGAGCGAGAAAGCACATTCTCAGCCAGAGCGGCTTAACATCTAAGCCAGACATTCAGCTGAGAATCCAAATTTCCTTCTCTTCTCTACCTCCTCCCTCCCTTGAACAAAAATGTCATCTGGCACGTTCTTTGGTTTCCTAACTCCAGAAAGTTATTTGAGCCCAGCAATTCCCAAAAATGTCACAGCATTTTTAAGTTAGTATAAATGTCAATCTGTTTTCTTAAGTAGAATGTTTGTCTTCAAGTTAAAAGAAATTGGGTACTTTTTCTCTACTTGGAATGTTGATTATCACTTGCACCGGCCACCAAAAAAGAAAAGAAAAAGAAAAAAAAGGAAGTTGATTATCCAGTATTGTCTTGGGGCAGAATTGCAGCCTGAGATTAGTAATGTAGATGGGTCAATGGCAGGTTGTGATGCAGATCCAAAGAAAGTGGAATGCTACCCCTTTCCTTCCTTATTCTCCTCCAGCTCTGTCCCTGACCCCCCCTGCCCACCTAGGACAGCTCTCCCCTCCAGACAGAAAAGTGAGAGGAGGAGAAGGGGAAGGCTGTGTGAAGAACTTGGGAAAGCTTGGTGAAAGGACGACAGGACCCGAGCTGACAGTTCACCAGAGAAGTTCCGCTTTATTCGGGG
>NW_007728176.1:280386-284155 GCF_000696425.1 Galeopterus variegatus | reverse complement strand
AGAACAAACAAAGAAAAGGTAGATTATTTAAAAAACCAACCCCTCCCGGGCCGGCCGGGTGGCTCACTCGGTAGAGTGCGGTGCTGATAACACCAAGGCCACGGGTTCGGATCCTATATAGGGATGGCCGGTTTGCTCACTGGCTGAGCGTGGTGCTGACAACACCAAGCCAAGGGTTGAGATCCCCTTACCAGTCATCTTTAAAAAAAAAAAAAAAAAAAGAATATTGCCACAAGAGGTATAAATAAGTGTTTTTTTGTTTATTTCTTGTTTTGGGCAGTTGGCCAGTATGGGTATCTGAACCCTTGACTTCGGTGTTTACCAGCACTGTGCTCTAACCAACTGAGCTAACCTGCCAGCCTAGTTTTTACTTCTTAAAAACTTTCACTAATGGAATTACTTTGTGTGGCTGATGAAATTAAACTGAAATACAGAGTTCCCCTTTCCCTCTTTGACATGAAATCAACCTCAAAAAGTTGAGGGGAGCCTACAAACATCTTCAGCTTCTTCCATGAAATTTGAATATCCCCAGGCCTCTATCCTGTAAGTGCAAATGAGGTCATATAGGCATTTTTATGCACATTTTGTGAGTTCATAATCCCCACCTAGTCATGATTTCATCCTCCTTCAAAGTTCTCCCTCCCAACTCCACACAAGTGTTTCTCTAAGTCTCCAGGGAGTGTCTCATGTACTGAGGAAGTTGAGCAAGTTCTGGCCCCACCAGACTACTGTAGGGCATCTCCATGTCATGAGGCCATCTGCTGTGTGGGAGGAGTGAAGGGAGTCACTCGGGCTCTCAGTTCCCTTTTTTTTTTTTTTAAAGATGACCAGTAAGGGGATCTCAAGCCTTGGCTTGGTGTTGTCAGCACCACGCTCAGCCAGTGAGCTAACCAGCCATCCCTATATAGGATCCGAACCCGCGGCCTTGGTGTTATCAGCACCGCACTCTACCGAGTGAGCCACGGGGCCGGCCCTCTCAGTTCCCTTTTGGATGGCCCCCCTACCCTTCCCACTCTTAAAACTCCAGGCAGCTGTGTGGTGAGATGGGCCTGAGGTTGCTACCTGGGCTCCTCTGCTCTTGTGAGGCCTAGGAGTAAGATGAGGGTCAGGGAAGGGGCTGATGGCCGGGGTGAGACCCAGTGAAAGGGATCCCTTGAGAGAGGAACTTGGGCCTGGCTCTCCTACTAGGACAGAGGATAAAGTTTTATAGTTGCCATGGTTTACAGCATAGCATGCTAGAGTAGGAGACCAAATGGGATTTGGGATCAAATTCTGGACCAAAACCAGCGCTATTTTGCCTGGCTCCATCCCCTGGGTATATGACTTTCAGGGACTTATAGGGACCATGTATATATCTGGTTGGTGGGTCCCATCAGTCACATTCAACACAGTCTTGTGCCAGAGATGCCCCACAGCAGAAAGGGTTTGGGTTACTTTTACTTTGCTTTGCCTTAAACTTTCACTAGGAACCTCAGAAAATCTCTCTGTGAATAACTCAACACAGCGACATTGATTCTTCCCACCACAAAGCAAATCAGCCAGGATGCACGAAAAGAAGTTTTATTAAAAGCAATTTCTGGGCCGGCCTGTGGCTCACTCGGGAGAGTGCAGTGCTGATAACACCAAGGCCCTGGGTTCGGATCCCATATAGGGATGGCTGGTTCGCTCGCTGGCTGAGCGTGGTGCTGACAACACCAAGTCAAGGGTTAAGATCCCCTTACCGGTCATCTTTTTTTTTAAAAAAAAAAGCAATTTGTGAAAGCTAATTCCTGTTAATCTTTAACAGTAAAATAATAGGGTTCCGAAGTCCACATAGTCCCTCAGAAACTTTTCCCCAGGGGTACTAGCAGTACTGAGCATTGCACGATGGTTCTTGACTTTTGATCTGCCCCATTTCTTGCTTTTGTAACATGGTTTTCCAGCTCTCACTTACCTGTCTGATTTCTGACCTCGCTATGATACTGTGTCAGATCTGGGTCAGACCCCACTACCATGCAGGGAGATTGGCTGGACTCCCACAGGCAAATGGATGGCAAAAAGCAAAGGCAGAGGTATTTCTTGGCAGGCCTGGAAGCAAGAAACTAGAGGGCAAATTCTAGAATTGTGTCCAAAACCAAGAGCCAGTCTGAACCAGAGAAGTGTGTCCAAACAGCTCATCGGGGCAAAGAGACTCAGTATTGGTCAAGTTGGATGGCGTGAGGGAGGGAGATCTTGGGTAGTGGGATTGAGTGAGGTCATAGAAGGTGGCAGAATGAATTTCACAGAAACCAAGGCCTGGGAGATTTTCGCTCACTTTCCTTGAAGGTTTTTTTTTTTTTTTTTTTGTCTTTTGTCTTTTTCCGTGTCCGGCAACGGATTGCAACCCTCAGTGTTGCCCCCGTACCGGACTGGGGACCGGCAACGGGATTGCAAACCTCGGTGTTGCCCCCGCGCCTCGCTCAGCCAGTGAGCGGGAACCGGTCTGTATGTGGGATCCGAACCCTCGGGCGGGAGCGCCGCTGCGCTTCCCAAGCGGGGCGCTGTAGCAGTGCGCCACCGGGCCGGCCCCTTTCCTTGAAGGTTTTGCACAGGCAGGCCATGCCCATTTAAAGGCAGCAGGGTGGGATGGACAGACATTGTTTCCTGACTGTATCCTGATAGGACCTCACTCCCTGCCCGCAAACTCCCCTCTAGCTTATTACAAACTCCACCTCTACACTCCCAGAGCCTGCGCAGTTGCTGACCTGACTTCTGAAATCTACATCACCCTAACTTCTATTGGTCTAGTTTATAAATTAAAATTCTCTGCTTTACATTGGCCTCTAATTTTTGTGGGCACTTGGATAAAACATTTCTTGCTGACTCATTGCCCAACTTAGATAAGTGACCCTTATCGTTTTTCTGAGCAATGTATCTAGTAGAAAAGCCCAGACCTTAAAATTTGGCAAATCTGGGCCGGCCCGTGGCTCACTCGGTAGAGTGCGGTGCTAATAACACCAAGGCCCCGGGTTCGGATCCCACATAGGGACGGCCGGTTCGCTCACTGGCTGAGCGTGGTGCTGACAACTCCAAGTCAAGGGTTGAGATCCCCTTACCGGTCATCTTTAAAAAAAAAAAAAAAAAATCTGGCAAATCTGAGTTTGGATCCCACCTTCCCAACTTACCAGCTGTGTGATTACTCTGATCCTCAATTTTCTCATTTGTCATATGTGGGCAATGAGGTCAACTGTAGCATAATACCTGGCAGCATAAATGCTTTTTATTCTCCTTTCTTTCTAACCCATTTTGTAAGGAAAAAAGCGAAGAGAGAAGCTGTGGTTTTGTGGGTGTCTAAAGTTCTGAATTATATCTCACCAAGAAGAGAAACGGGATTCTCTGGGCTTATGAGTAATATAATAATGAATGTTCCTGGCAACAGATGAGTATCCTAATGTCTCAATCCCGAGATTAAGAATCATAAGAAAAGCAGTGGTATCTGCAGTGTCTGTGTCATGAATCAACACTGTTGGGACACTTTGGTCAAATCTTAGTAGTGATGTTTTTTGCAGTAGCCCTTTTCTTTCTTCTCTTGGCAAAATGCCATGGCCTAATTTTTAGAAAGTAACTTGGATAGAAAAACGAAAACCCTGAATATTAATCAGTTCCCATGCTTATAAATAGTAAACAGAATTAAAACTGCCTGATGAAATTAATTCATTAAAAAACCTCTTTCATAAGAGCAAAAAGAATTCTAAAAAGGCATAAATAAATAAATAAATAAATAAATAAATAAATAAATAAATAAATAAAT
>NW_007728176.1:271441-280376 GCF_000696425.1 Galeopterus variegatus | reverse complement strand
GGGATCCAAACCCTCCGGCGGGAGCGCTGCCATGCTTCCCAAGTGGTGCACTATCCAGTGCGCCACCGGGCCGGCCCTAGCCTTTTAGTTTTAAAAATTAAGAGCAGGGAACAGAAAATTCTATTTTAAAAAAAATTTAATTTTAAAAATCCAATTCTAAGTTATAACCATTTGAGGGCAAGAGAGACGTCAGAGAAAGACAGGAAAATGAAGAAGGGGAGGGAAAAATAGAAAAATGACCTTAATGGTTGTCAAATTCCTGAGAAGCACAGATCTAATGTACTAATTAGGACTAATTTATTAATTCCATTCTTTTTTTAAGTACAACCCCTTAAGAAAAGCTGATAAATAACAGTTAGAACCTTTTTTTTTTTTTTTGGCTGTTGGCTGGTACAGGTCTCTTGGTGTTATCAGCACCATGCTCTACCTACTTAGCTAACCTGCCTAGAATTTGGAAACCTAAGCATTTGTAAAATCCTCTATCTTTATTATTCTAAAACTAGGAAAACTCTTACTTCCTGATATGGAAAATGGAGAGTGTCGTATCATATGTTACAGACAAATGGGTCAAGTTACGTGGACTGATGTTCCCATTTTAAGATCATTTAGAATATTGCCACAAGAGGTGTAAGGCCGGCCCGTGGCTCACTTGGTAGAGTGCGGTGCTGATAACACCAAGGCCACGGGTTCGGATCCTATATAGGGATGGCCGGTTTGCTCACTGGCTGAGCGTGGTGCTGACAACACCAAGCCAAGGGTTGAGATCCCCTTACCAGTCATCTTTAAAAAAAAAAAAAAAAAAAGAATATTGCCACAAGAGGTATAAATAAGTGTTTTTTTGTTTATTTCTTGTTTTGGGCAGTTGGCCAGTATGGGTATCTGAACCCTTGACTTCGGTGTTTACCAGCACTGTGCTCTAACCAACTGAGCTAACCTGCCAGCCTAGTTTTTACTTCTTAAAAACTTTCACTAATGGAATTACTTTGTGTGGCTGATGAAATTAAACTGAAATACAGAGTTCCCCTTTCCCTCTTTGACATGAAATCAACCTCAAAAAGTTGAGGGGAGCCTACAAACATCTTCAGCTTCTTCCATGAAATTTGAATATCCCCAGGCCTCTATCCTGTAAGTGCAAATGAGGTCATATAGGCATTTTTATGCACATTTTGTGAGTTCATAATCCCCACCTAGTCATGATTTCATCCTCCTTCAAAGTTCTCCCTCCCAACTCCACACAAGTGTTTCTCTAAGTCTCCAGGGAGTGTCTCATGTACTGAGGAAGTTGAGCAAGTTCTGGCCCCACCAGACTACTGTAGGGCATCTCCATGTCATGAGGCCATCTGCTGTGTGGGAGGAGTGAAGGGAGTCACTCGGGCTCTCAGTTCCCTTTTTTTTTTTTTAAAGATGACCAGTAAGGGGATCTCAAGCCTTGGCTTGGTGTTGTCAGCACCACGCTCAGCCAGTGAGCAAACCGGCCATCCCTATATAGGATCCGAACCCGCGGCCTTGGTGTTATCAGCACCGCACGCTACCGAGTGAGCCACGGGGCCGGCCCTCTCAGTTCCCTTTTTTTTTTTAAAGATAACCAGTAAGGGGATCTCACGCCTTGGCTTGGTGTTGTCAGCACCACGCTCAGCCAGTGAGCAAACCGGCCATCCCTATATAGGATCCGAACCCGCGGCCTTGGTGTTATCAGCACCGCACTCTACCGAGTGAGCCACGGGGCCGGCCCTCTCAGTTCCCTTTTGGATGGCCCCCCTACCCTTCCCACTCTTAAAACTCCAGGCAGCTGTGTGGTGAGATGGGCCTGAGGTTGCTACCTGGGCTCCTCTGCTCTTGTGAGGCCTAGGAGTAAGATGAGGGTCAGGGAAGGGGCTGATGGCCGGGGTGAGACCCAGTGAAAGGGATCCCTTGAGAGAGGAACTTGGGCCTGGCTCTCCTACTAGGACAGAGGATAAAGTTTTATAGTTGCCATGGTTTACAGCATAGCATGCTAGAGTAGGAGACCAAATGGGATTTGGGATCAAATTCTGGACCAAAACCAGCGCTATTTTGCCTGGCTCCATCCCCTGGGTATATGACTTTCAGGGACTTATAGGGACCATGTATATATCTGGTTGGTGGGTCCCATCAGTCACATTCAACACAGTCTTGTGCCAGAGATGCCCCACAGCAGAAAGGGTTTGGGTTACTTTTACTTTGCTTTGCCTTAAACTTTCACTAGGAACCTCAGAAAATCTCTCTGTGAATAACTCAACACAGCGACATTGATTCTTCCCACCACAAAGCAAATCAGCCAGGATGCACGAAAAGAAGTTTTATTAAAAGCAATTTCTGGGCCGGCCTGTGGCTCACTCGGGAGAGTGCAGTGCTGATAACACCAAGGCCCTGGGTTCGGATCCCATATAGGGATGGCTGGTTCGCTCGCTGGCTGAGCGTGGTGCTGACAACACCAAGTCAAGGGTTAAGATCCCCTTACCGGTCATCTTTTTTTTTTTAAAAAAAAGCAATTTGTGAAAGCTAATTCCTGTTAATCTTTAACAGTAAAATAATAGGGTTCCGAAGTCCACATAGTCCCTCAGAAACTTTTCCCCAGGGGTACTAGCAGTACTGAGCATTGCACGATGGTTCTTGACTTTTGATCTGCCCCATTTCTTGCTTTTGTAACATGGTTTTCCAGCTCTCACTTACCTGTCTGATTTCTGACCTCGCTATGATACTGTGTCAGATCTGGGTCAGACCCCACTACCATGCAGGGAGATTGGCTGGACTCCCACAGGCAAATGGATGGCAAAAAGCAAAGGCAGAGGTATTTCTTGGCAGGCCTGGAAGCAAGAAACTAGAGGGCAAATTCTAGAATTGTGTCCAAAACCAAGAGCCAGTCTGAACCAGAGAAGTGTGTCCAAACAGCTCATCGGGGCAAAGAGACTCAGTATTGGTCAAGTTGGATGGCGTGAGGGAGGGAGATCTTGGGTAGTGGGATTGAGTGAGGTCATAGAAGGTGGCAGAATGAATTTCACAGAAACCAAGGCCTGGGAGATGTTCGCTCACTTTCCTTGAAGGTTTTTTTTTTTTTTTTTTTGTCTTTTGTCTTTTTCCGTGTCCGGCAACGGATTGCAACCCTCAGTGTTGCCCCCGTACCGGACTGGGGACCGGCAACGGGATTGCAAACCTCGGTGTTGCCCCCGCGCCTCGCTCAGCCAGTGAGCGGGAACCGGTCTGTATGTGGGATCCGAACCCTCGGGCGGGAGCGCCGCTGCGCTTCCCAAGCGGCGCACTGTAGCAGTGCGCCACCGGGCCGGCCCCTTTCCTTGAAGGTTTTGCACAGGCAGGCCATGCCCATTTAAAGGCAGCAGGGTGGGATGGACAGACATTGTTTCCTGACTGTATCCTGATAGGACCTCACTCCCTGCCCGCAAACTCCCCTCTAGCTTATTACAAACTCCACCTCTACACTCCCAGAGCCTGCGCAGTTGCTGACCTGACTTCTGAAATCTACATCACCCTAACTTCTATTGGTCTAGTTTATAAATTAAAATTCTCTGCTTTACATTGGCCTCTAATTTTTGTGGGCACTTGGATAAAACATTTCTTGCTGACTCATTGCCCAACTTAGATAAGTGACCCTTATCGTTTTTCTGAGCAATGTATCTAGTAGAAAAGCCCAGACCTTAAAATTTGGCAAATCTGGGCCGGCCCGTGGCTCACTCGGTAGAGTGCGGTGCTAATAACACCAAGGCCCCGGGTTCGGATCCCACATAGGGACGGCCGGTTCGCTCACTGGCTGAGCGTGGTGCTGACAACACCAAGTCAAGGGTTGAGATCCCCTTACCGGTCATCTTTAAAAAAAAAAAAAAAAATTTGGCAAATCTGAGTTTGGATCCCACCTTCCCAACTTACCAGCTGTGTGATTACTCTGATCCTCAATTTTCTCATTTGTCATATGTGGGCAATGAGGTCAACTGTAGCATAATACCTGGCAGCATAAATGCTTTTTATTCTCCTTTCTTTCTAACCCATTTTGTAAGGAAAAAAGCGAAGAGAGAAGCTGTGGTTTTGTGGGTGTCTAAAGTTCTGAATTATATCTCACCAAGAAGAGAAACGGGATTCTCTGGGCTTATGAGTAATATAATAATGAATGTTCCTGGCAACAGATGAGTATCCTAATGTCTCAATCCCGAGATTAAGAATCATAAGAAAAGCAGTGGTATCTGCAGTGTCTGTGTCATGAATCAACACTGTTGGGACACTTTGGTCAAATCTTAGTAGTGATGTTTTTTGCAGTAGCCCTTTTCTTTCTTCTCTTGGCAAAATGCCATGGCCTAATTTTTAGAAAGTAACTTGGATAGAAAAACGAAAACCCTGAATATTAATCAGTTCCCATGCTTATAAATAGTAAACAGAATTAAAACTGCCTGATGAAATTAATTCATTAAAAAACCTCTTTCATAAGAGCAAAAAGAATTCTAAAAAGGCATAAATAAATAAATAAATAAATAAATAAATAAATAAATAAATAAATAAATTTAAAAGCTTGGCATAATATGCCTATAAAGAAATAATCTTTTTCCCCCCAAGCAATAAAGGTGATGGTAGAAAATGATGGATAATTAATCAGAATAAATGTAGTTAAGAAGAGCTGTTTTATAAAGTAAAAACCAGGAAATGAAGAAAAACCCAGGCAAAGATTTTGTAATAAATAATAGAAATGATTAAGAGACTGACATTAAGGAAAATAAGTGGCTCTCATAAAGAGTCTTGACTCAGGGAAACCACTCAATGATTTAGAAACAATGGAGATAATCCCACGATAGGGCTGCTGCACGACGGGCAGCTGGGGAAAGCAGGGAGGTACATGCTATAAAACAGGCACCCATGGCTTGTGATTGGACGTGACAGCCTGGCATCCCTCTTGCTCTTTTATGCAAAGATCTTATTCTAGGTACAGGAGCTAGGAGTCACTGGGCTAAGCTTGCTAATATCCTCATGCCCTATGGATCCTTTCAGAGTGTCTGAGACTTGGAATAACAGGCCAACATGCAGCTCCTTCCTTCCACAGCAATCCCAAGGCTTCTCCCAACCTCCCATCCCTGGGACATAAGAGATGGCTAAGTAAAAAATGCAAGCCTTTAGCCAGCTCCTGATACAGCAGGGTCAAAAAATTTGCAAAATCTGAGTTTATCTATGATTGCCTTATAGAGGGTCATGGATTTTGGTTTGTCTCAGGCTTCCGTTCCACCTGATTTAAAACCAAAGGATAATTCTCTAGGCAGCCAACCTAATCTCCCAGAATACCACAGGGCTAAGGAAGAAGTCAAAACTGGCATGTTCCAGATGATGGCAAAGGATACAGGCCTGCCTAATTTGAGCGTATGCTGTTAGGGCTGGCCTAAAACCAAATCCTGGTTTAGCCACCGCTCCCCAATGTATTTTGCTTTGTCATGGTACTGGAGACCACAGGCAGGAAAGATTATGTGACCATATCAGTAACAAATGAAGTTTACTTTTCTTTCTATTCTGTGGCTTCTTTGCTCAGTAATCTTACTTCTTTATCAAGCAACATTAATGGTAGGGTGAGGAGTGGTGTTGTAGAGATTCTAGGAAAGAGGGGCACAGCAATAGACGGTTGAGAAGGAAGAGACTACACCCCATCGAGTCCCTTGCTCCTTACGTCTCTTCTCTAAACACATTTTCTCCACTCCTCAAGCAAAATTAAGGCTCTGTCTTCATGCAACCTCCCTCATCATGTCAACTGATTCTTCAATTTAATCAATCACTTATTTATTCAAATGATTATTGAATGCCTGTGATCACTGTGTTATGATCTCTGCCTTCCAAGAATGTCTAAGGCACTTACTCCTTATCATGCATGGTTATATCAGACAATCGATCATTCAGTGTGCATTTGTAGATATCTGTGTCAGTTATTGTGCTCATGATAAGTGCCAAACATATGATACAGACAGAAAGTACGGCTCAAGAAAAAAATCACTGTGGGCTCATGTGGCCAGTAAAGGAAGCCTTCCTGGAGATGCTGGGGCATGAGTAGTCGTCGGATAAATGGAGAAAAGTAAACCAAAAACAGTGTAAGAAAAGGCGCAAGACCCGCTTTTAAAAGGCATGTTGAGGGAACAGGGATATGACAAAACTGACTTAGGGGCTCCCCAGCTGGGAGCAACCCTAAATGCTACAATGTCACCCTGAACATGAACCTCCTGAAGGCCCTGGTAAAAAGAAGCCAGGTCCCCTTCTGCATTTCTTCTTGCTGGACCTCATGACTTTTCCATCCTTATAATGGCACCGCAAGAGAGGGCTCTACCCTGAACCCCTGTTAGAAACAAAGGCCCTGCTTTCCCACCTCATTCCTGACATCCCCTTTCCCAGGAGGTGGGCCCCCATTCCTTCTGGGGCCCTGTATTTTGAATAGATTACCTTGAATGAGTCTACTCTGCTTAGAATTTCTGGGGGATGAGATACATATTAACACCAGTGAATCCCGTAAACACAGCTTTACTTCTTCTATTGTAAAATAAGTTCCTTAATCAGAAACAATGTTGTACGGTATAGCACACTGGTGAATGAGGCATTAAGTCTGTGAATAATATTGCTGACAGATGTATGGTTGGCCAAAAAGGCAGATTATACAGAATTAATTTCTATTCCAATGAGGACAAATTACCAAATTGCTATTCCTTAGCAAGTAATCGAAGAGGGCAATGTAATCAATCTGCCACCAGGTGGCAATGTTTTCCTGCTGAGTAAATATCTTTTGGTTTTTGTTTTTTGGTTTGTTTCAGATTTTTTTTGGCAGCTGGCAGGTCTGGGGATCCGAACCCTTGATCCTGGTGTTGTCAGAACTATGCTCTACCAACTGAGCTAACCAGGCTGTCATTCTGTTTGTTTGGGTTTTTTTGGCGGCTGGCCATATAGTACTCAATTGAGGCCTCAAGGTATGTGGTTGAGGGCTCAAGGTCAGGCTGACTTTCAGCAGTGGCAGTAGCCAGATCAGCTTTTTCGAGCCCCTATTAAATCCATGAATACTTTTGCAAGTACTGAAGTGTTTAGGGAAAGACTCTGAGAGTCACAAAATGAGTAATCTTACCCACTGGTTATTCAAAACATCTCAACCACAAAGGCTATTTTATGGTCATTCACCTGGGACACAAATATTCTCCAGCTCTGGGATCATTCCAAGATATTCATTCATACACATTTCCCCTAAATCTCCAGCTACCAATCCCTTGGTGTTCTGTTCTTCCTTCCAAGTTTTTGAATATGTGACCATACCCTTAGTCCTTACCCTTTGATTTCTACAGCTCTGCATCTCAGTCCATCTCTTTTTCTTGGCAAATGGACTGTTAGATGTACTGATCAAAGTTATGCTTAGTGGGAGAATTTGTTAAAGTGGAAGGAAAAGCCCCAAATTGGTTTATAAATACGTTGACTCATTAAGTGCATACAGGCTGAGAATGGATGGTGACAGCATTATGGCTGCATTCAAGGTGGTCCTGGAAAACAGTGGAGAGGGAAAATCTTTCCATCGGGCAGAGCTGGGAACAAATACCTGGTCATCTTCTTTGATGAAAGAAAAAATGACCTGAGGTAAGAATACATACAGATTCCTGGGCTGTGGCCAAAAGGTTGGTGTCTGGTTGGAGATTTGGAACAAAAAGGACTGGAAGACCAGAGACAAAGAAATCTGGGTAGAGGAAGGTGGAGGGACACGTGGGAGTAGGTACAAAATATGAAGACTTTTGTATCACATGTTAACACTCATCAGGAAGCATCTACCAGACACTAAACAACCAAGCAGACAAAATGGCTCTGCCAATTGATATTAATCAGACATCATCATCAGCAATCCCAGAACTGAGATAATGGACACATAAAGGAAGTGACCATATGGCTGAGATGGAGGCCACATATGGGACCAACAGCATGGACTCACATTTACCAAGGCCAAGCTAATTACCTCTGAATGTCTAACTTGTAAGCAACAGAGACCATCACTAAGCCCCCAATATACCATTATTCCTCAAGGAGACCATCCTGGACCTTGGAACTCTCCTACTCTGAAAGGGCTAGTGGTTCATTCGCATAAGGATAATACCAATTCTAGATATCAGCTTGCCTTTCCTACCCACAGAGCCTCAGCCAGGACTACTATCCAGGGACTTATGGAATGTTTCATGCACAGGCATTGAATCCCACACAGCATAACATCCATCCTTGCTTTAGAGCAAATGTGCAGGAATGGACCCATGACCGTGGGTTTCACTGGCCGTATCACATGCCACACCATCCAGATGCAGCCAGGCTCAAAGAATGCCAAAATGAACTTCTAAAGGGGCAACTGAAGTACAAACTTTGTGGGTTGGTTAATCTGTCTGTCTGTCTGTCCGTATTTATTTGTCACAGTAACATACCAAAAATGCTAATGGTGATTATTTTTATATGGTGATTTTTTTATTTTCTTCTTTCCACCTGCATTTTCCAAAGTTTCCAAATGTGTCAGTGTTAAATGAACAGGAGGAAAGTAAGGAAAACTCTTCTTTTTCATTCTCTAGACAATATCCCTATAACTTCTGAGCCCCTTTTCACTCTTGAACTCTCTAGAATCTGTGTGGCTCTTTAAGTGTCATAAACAACATCCGGTACTCCCCCAGAACCACTTTCCCGCAACCAATTACCATAGAAATCTACATTGCTGAAGCATTTACCTCCCATTGTCCCTGGACCCTCTGAACCTACCATTGCTGACGTCCATCAGAGTTCTGAGAGCTTCTTACGGAACATGGTAAAGAAATTTACCCTGGTGTCTTCCGAGTTCTAGAAATCTGCTATTATTTATCTCAAATCCCAGAAACTCCTATTTCACAGTAAATCTGTATTACATATCTGTTGTGGCATAACAAATTACCCCCCCCCCCCCAAA
>NW_007728176.1:263739-270441 GCF_000696425.1 Galeopterus variegatus | reverse complement strand
TTTTACAATTTTTTTGGGGAAAAAAAATTCCCCCCCCCCCCCCAAATTAGCAGCTTAAAGCAACACACAGTTTCCAAAGGTCAGAATCTGGGAATAGCTTAGCAAGGTGGATGTGGTTCAGGGTCTTTTATGATGTTGCAGTCAAGATGTCAGCTGGGGTTGTGTCATCTGAAGCCTTGACTAGAGCTGCAGGGTCTGCTTCCAAGATGTCTCACTCACATGGCTGCTGGCATCACCTATGATTCTCCTGAGCTAGGGAAGCTATACTTACTCCTTCTCTGAGCACACATGGATAAACCGTGGATGTCATCAGATCCTTGAGACTTTTAAAAAATAATTTCTCTTCTTAGAGTGCCACTCATGCTGTCATTTCTCCTAAACCCAGAAATGTGTTGAGCTCTTAGGTCACAAAATACAAAGTGCTATGCTTTGAATGTGTTTGTCCCCTCCAAAATTCATGGTGAAATATAACCCCCAATGCAACAGTATTAAGAGGTGTGGTCTTTAGGAGGTGATTGAATCATGAGGGCTCCACCTTCATGAATGGGATTAGATGCCCTAATAAAAAGGGCTTAATGGAGGGAGTTTTTGCCTCTTTCATCCCTCCCACCACATGAGGACACAGAGTTCCTCCCTTCCAGAGGGTGCAGCAACAAGGTGTTATCTTGGAAGGAAAGACTGGGCCCTCCCCAGACAACTGAACCACTGGAGCCTTGTTCTTGGACTTCTCAGCTGCCAGACCTAAGAGAAAGTAAATTTCTGTTGTTTATAAATTACCCAGTCTCAGGTATTTTGTTAGAGAAGCACTAACAAACTAAGAAACAAAGAAAGGCCATAGGATATAAAAAGGATAGGTATTTCACTCAGAAAGAACTACTAATTTTATTCTAGTTTTGTTCAGAGAAACAAATGAAAAACAACTTACAGAACTCTGATGACTCGCTGGTCATCAGTAATGGTATCAAATAACAGATCTGGAACCTGCAGACCTAAAAGTATAGAAAGAAAAATCTAGGTTCAGTGATCCATAACAGTTTGATGAAGAGCCAATTACTATTAATTAAATCTAACTTCATTTCCAGGCAAGAGGGGATACAGAAACTAGATTTACTCTCCTTCCAGACACAACGACAATAACAAAAACAAACAAAATACTTTTGAAACTTAAGAAACTTTTTTTTTTTTTGTCCTTTTTGAGACCGGCCGCACCACGCTCAGCCAGTGGGCACTGTGAGCGCACCGGTCATCCCTATATAGGATCTGAACCTATGGCGGGAGCGTTGCTGCGCTCCCAGCGCCGCACTCTCCCGAGTGCACCACGGGCTCGGCCCTTAAGAAACTATTTTTAAGAAACTAGAAAAAGAAGAGCAAATTAAACTCAGAGTAAGCAGAAGAAAGGAAATAATAAAGATAAAAATAGAAATAAATAAAATAGAAAACAGAAAAACAATAGGAAAAATCAATAAAATCAGAAGCTGGCTTTTTAAGAAGATCAATAAAATTGATAAACCTCTAGTCAGGCTGTTCAGGAAAAAAGAGAGAATATGCAGATTATCAATATCAAAATATGAGTGGTGGTGTCACAAAATTCTAAAGCTATTAAAAGGGTAGTAAGGAAATATTATAAATAACTTTGTACCTATAAATTCAACAGCACAAAATGAAATGGACAAATTCCTTGAAAGATGCTAACTACTGAAATTCACTTGAGAAGAAATAAGTAACCTGAATAGCCCTATATCTATTAAAGAATTTAATTTGTAGTTAAAAACCTTCTCACAAAGAAAAGTCCAGGCCCAGATTGCTTCACTAGTAAATTCTAGCTAATATAGAAGGAAGAAATAATACCAATTCTATACAAATGCTCCCAAAAAACTGAAAAGCAGAGAATTTTCTCCAACTAATTCTATAAAGGCAGTATTATCCTGATACCAAAACCAGACAAAGATATTATAAGAAAGGAAAATTACAGACAAATATCCCTTGTGAACAAAGTTTCAAAAATTCTATAAGTATTTTTAGCAAGTCAAATCAAACAATATATAAAAAGGACAATACATCATAGCCAAATAGGGTCTATCCCAGGAATGCAAGGTTGGTTTAACATGTGAAAATCAATGTAATTCATCATATTAACAAACTGAAAAAGAAAAGCCATATGATCATCTCAACAAATGCAGAAAAAGCATTCAACATAAGTCAACATCCACTGAAGAATTAAAAACTCTCAGCAAACTAACAGAAGGGAACTTCCTCAACTTGATAATGCATACATGAAAAGCCTATAGCTAACATCATATTTAAAATTGGTGAAAGATTGAGTACTTTCCACCTAAGATTAGGAACAAGCCAGCAATATTCATTCACACCATTTCTATTCAGCATCGTATTAGAGGTTCTAGCAAGTGTAATAAGTCAAGAGGGAAAAAAAGACATCCAGATTAGAAAGGAGGAAGTAAAATTGTCTTTATTCACAGATGAAATAATTATCCATGTAGAAAATCTGATGGGATCTCCAAAAACCTACGGAAGCTAAAACAAAAACGAGAATGAAAACAGAAAACAAACTATTAGAACTAATAAACGAGGTTAGGAAGGTCTCAGGGTATGAGATTAACATACAAAAATCTATTGTACTGGTGTACATTTGCAACAAACAACTGGAAACTGACATTTTGAAATATCATTTATAATAGTGTCAAAAAACATGAAATACTCAGGGATAAATCTGACATAAGATGTGTAAGACCTGTACACTGAAAACTATAAAACATTATTGAGAGCAGTAAAAGAACTAAATAAATGAACAGCTATATCTTGTTAGATATAAAGATATGAGACTAAATATCGTTAAAATGCTAATTCTTCCCAATTTGTTCTATATATCCAATCAAAATCCCAGCAGGCTTTCTCATAGAAATTGACAAACTATTTCTAAAATACATATGGAAATGCAAAAATCCTGCAATAACCAAAACAGTTTTTTGAGAAAAAAAAGGACAAAGTTGGAGGGCAAACTCTATCTGATTTCAAAACTTATTACAAAGTTACAGTATTCAAGATCATGTAGTATTGGTGTAAAGATAGACAAACAGGACTGGCCAATTAGCCCACTCAGTTAGAACATGGTGCTGATAATACCAAAGTCCAGCGTTCAGATCCCCGCACCAGCCAGCTGCCAAAAAAATAAAAAATAAGATAGACAAATAGAACAATACAATAGAATAAAATATTATGAACTGAATGTTTATGTCCCCCACAAAATTTATATGTTGAAACCCTATCCCCATTGTGATGGTATTAGGATGGTATTAGGAGTTAATTAGGATTAGATGAGGTCATAAGGGTAGAGCCCTCATGAATGGGATTAGTATCCTTACGTGTCATGAGAGAGCTTGCTTCCCCTCTCTGCCCTCTGCCATGTGAGGATACAAGAAGTAGGCAGTCCGCTACCCAGAAGAGGGCCCTCACAAGACACCTACCATGCTGGCACCCTAATGGACTTCCAGCCTCCGGACTGTGACAAATATATTTCTGTGTGTATAAGCCAGCTGGTTTATGGTAATATGTAATAGCAGCCTGAACTGACTCTGACAAGAGAGCTTGAAAAAAAAGACCCTTATATTATAGACAATCATTTTCAACAAAGTAAATTCA
The DNA here is from genome assembly GCF_000696425.1 of Galeopterus variegatus. Lineage (NCBI taxonomy): Eukaryota > Metazoa > Chordata > Mammalia > Dermoptera > Cynocephalidae > Galeopterus > Galeopterus variegatus. The sequence continues at coordinate 266,784 of NW_007728176.1, read as the reverse complement.
GTGAAACAAGAATACTCTTTTCAGTAAATGGTGCTGGAACAATTGTATATCCAGATGCAAAACAATGAACTTCAATCCATACCTCACACCATACACAAAAATTAACTCAAAATGGATTATAATCTAAAACTATAATACTTTTTTGGGTGGGGGTGCAGCTGGCTGGTATGGGTGTTTCAAGACCACGCTCTAACCAACTGAGCTAAACAGCCAGCCCCTAAAACTACTTTAAAAATAAGATAAAATATTTGTAATATTAGGTTAGGTAAAGATTTCTTAACTATAACACCAGAAGCACAATCCTTAAAAGAAAATTAATAAATTGGACTTCACCAAAATTAAAAACTTCTGTTCTTCAAAGGATACCATTAAGAGAATGAAAAGACAAGCCACTGAGTAGGAAAAACACTGAGAATGAAAAGACAAGCCACTGTGTATGAAAAACAGTTTCAAAGTATATATCTCATAAAGAAATTGTATTCAAAATACACAAAGAACTCTTACAACTCAATAAGAAGACAACCCAATAAAAAATGAGTGAGAGATTTGAACAGTCACTTCACCAAAGAAGCTACACAAATGGCAAACCAGCACATGAAAAAATGCTCAATATTATTAGTCATTAAGAAAACGCAAATTAAAACCACCGTGAGATACCACTATGCCATTGTAATAAAAAAGAAAGACAATATGTGTTGTCAAGGGTGTGGACAAACTGGAACTTCTTATGCTGCTGGTGGAAATATAAAGTGATATACCTGCCATATTATCCAGCTAACTCCTAGGTATTTACCCAAGGGGAAAGTAAGCATATGTTTATACAAATACTTGTACATGAATGTTCATGGTAGGTTTATTTGTAATAGTCAAAAAACGGAGCAACCTAAATGTCTATCAGTGGGTAAATGGATAAACAAATAGTGATGTATCCATATAATGGCATACTATTGATACACACAACAATATAGATGAATCTCAAATAATTACGCTGAGTGAAAGAATCCAGCCCCCTCCCCAGGAAAAAAGAAGAAGAATGCACACTGTATTATTCCGTTTATATAAAATTCTAGAAAATACAAACTAATTTATAGTGATGGAAAACAGACCAGTGATTACCTGGTGAGGGGTACAAGGACACTTGTGTGGTGATGGATATGTTCCCTATTCTTGATCATGGTGATTGCTTTGCAATGTATACATATGTCAAAACTTACCAAACTGCACACTTCAAAAACATGCAGTTTATTGTGTATCAGTCATACTTCCTGGGCTGGCCAGTTAGCTTATTTGGTTAGAATGTGGCTTTATAACACTGAGGTCAAGGGTTTGGATCCCAGTACTGGCCAGTCACCAAAAAAAAAAAAAAAAAAAAACCCATTATATCTCAATAATGTTTAAAAAATGGTAAAAGTGATAGGTAAGCAAGAATTTGAAAGAAGTGAGGAAATTCACCTTGTGGATAGCTAATGGGAAATTTTAAAAAATTATTAACCAAATCTTTGCTGTGGACATTCTTTTTAACCCAGAAACTTTCCCTTCTTCTGGTATAACAGCACCTTCTGCATCAGTTAGAATTAGTTTTGGCTGCAAGTGAGAGCAAATTAAAAATACTAGGAACCTAAACAAGTTAAGAGTTTAATTTTTCCCTTCCATAAATCTAGGCAGTTCCAGGGAGGTATGTCTCCCCTGTGATCATCAGGAACCAAGTTTTCTTCTGAATTGTTGCTACAGTTTCCATTTTGTGATCCTGGCTATTCCAGGTCCAGCCAAAGCATTTCCATCCCAGCTAGCAGGAGGGAGGAAAAGGACATGACTCTCCTATTAACGACACTTCCTGGAAGTTGCACACATCCTTCTGCTTCTATACCATTGGCTGGAACTCAGTCAGATGATCACAGGCAGGCAGGCAGGCAGAGCTGGGAAATGCTATCTTTATTCTGAGCTGCCCTGTGCCCAAATGAAAGTCAGAGGACAAAGGAGAACAAGGCTATGGAGAGACATCTTAATAGTCTTTGCCAAACTCACTTCTTTTTTGGAGACTCTTCTTCTTATAGAAACCATGTGGTTCCAGTGAGGACCGCCAAGCATTGTCCTAACATTAAATTGGTCACAGAGATGGGCACATGACCTAAGCTAGGCCAATGAGCAGTGATAAAGATGGGAGGGAGATGGGGACTTGGGAGCGCCTGGAAATTATGGGGCCATTCCTAGGAAAGCCAACATGCAGAGAGCAGTGAGGACTGAAAGAAGGGTTCTGGAGGTGTCCACCTCCCTGCTCCAGTTACACCTGAAGCGCACCTCTCTACATTGCTCACCCTTATTTATGTTATCTGAGACAATATACCTTTTATAGCTCCCAACTGTTAACCAAAGAGAACATTAAGGAGCTAGTTTTGGCCCTTGAACAGCCTCCTAAGGGGCCAGCTTCACTAGAGAATTAACATTATATTTGAAGCAATTCATATAAGAAATAATAAATGGTTAGTAAACATATAAAAAGGTGCACCATCAGGGCTGGCCAGTTAGCTCAGTTGGTTAGAGTGCAGTGTTATAAGGTCAAGGGTTTGGATACCCATGCTGGCCAACTGCCAAAAAAAACCCCAAAAACAAACAAAAAAAGTGCACAATCTCACTTCTAATTAGGTAGTTATTAAAATGAAAGGAAGATAGTCATCTTTGATCCACAATTTTATTTCTAAGACACTGCACTCTAAAGAATGTATGCATAAGGATATTCATTAAAGCATTATTTGGATAAATTATGGCACATTCATATGATGGTACATTTCATAAGAATTTTATAACAAAATTGCTTATAACTGTAGCCCTATGGTATACATATATAAAACTGTTATAAAAATAGGATAAACTTAGGTGGTAGCATGTAGGCAATATACTATAAAATGAAAAGAGCAAATCACAGAACAGTATATAAAATATAATTTTGGTTATTCAAAAAGTACATATATAGGGCCGGCCCGTGGCTCACTCGGTAGAGTGCGGTGCTGATAACACCAAGGCCATGGGTTCGGATCCCATATATGG
>NW_007728176.1:260539-263270 GCF_000696425.1 Galeopterus variegatus | reverse complement strand
CGGGAGCGCCGCCACACTCCCAAGCGGCGCACTGTAGCAGTGCGCCACCGGGCTGGCCCCTTCAATTCTATTTTTCAATGAACTTTTGAAGTTCCCTCCTGTGTATGTGTGTGCATGTATAGTATGTGTCTAAGGGGGTGTTGTTTCATAATTAGACCAGGCAATGTCCTGATACCAGTCACACTACCCTTGTCCCTCTGCCTGAAGATGAGCTTGCTCAATGATTTCAATGGGATTGGGCCCTACAATAGGGGTTTTACTTGTTAGGCAACAAGAGTCGACAACAGGAGAGACATCTTCTACCTCTGCTCAACCTCTGTCAAACTGAGCAGGCAAATGTTCCAAAATGGGAAGATGTTCTGTGCCTTCTATTAATTTTCTCAGGGCATACATTGTGACCCCATGGTGATGACCAGTGTTAGCCTCTTAATTCATATGGGACCCTGAAAGACCAACAGGTTCTCCCCAGTCTTTTGTAGAAACACAAAAAACAAGCATTGCTTTCTATACTAAGAAGCTTAAAGTAGGGTATTTATGGATGCTCCAGAAATTCTTCTTTATTGCAGATATGACTTCTGTCTCCTTGGAAGGATAGCAATGATCTTGGTGTATTGTGCTTATGATTAATAGACAATAGTTACAGCCTTTTCATCTCATCTACTCACCAGGAAAAAAAGAGAATCATTACATAACAGAGTTAGGGATATGAGGCTCCTCAGAGGGGATTTCCTTAAAGACGTACATAGACAAAGGTCAGGAAGGAGGCACAAGAAACCATCCTTCGTGATTACCCAGAGGTAGCAAGAATGGGGAGGATGGGTGTAGGAAAGCTATTGGTGTGGTTTCGGTATTTTGCAAGTGTTTACTACTTTTGTAATTAAAACACTTTTTTTTTTTCCTGCTGAGAATTCATGGTGTACGCCCATTGTGTGTGTTGGAAAGGACCCAAAAATACAGTCTGAAGAAAATCTTGGCCCTTCATTTTCCACCCTGTCCCCATGAGAAAGCTGGGTGGCTTTCTATTTAAGTATGCATACTGGATAGGGGGTTTTCTTTCATAAAGGGCATCGATTCTGGGTTAATTATGCTTAATTATACCATAGAACTTTCACACTACAAGTTTTTCTCAGAAAATATAATCTTGAATTATCTGGTGTTCAATTACTAGCAGAAGTTTAGTTGTAAAAATTATGTTCAGGAGAAATGCCTCAATGGGAACAGACCCATTCTCTAGCCATTCTAAATATTGTCAGGTTTGGAGACAGATCCTTGGAACGATTTCTTGGACCACACTGTCTCAATACAACTCTCCTCCATGGCATGGCCCTGTTCTGACTTACATTTGGAATTTTGCCTTAATCTATTTTGAGAGGTATTTGAAGAAACAGTCACATTACATTCACCATTGTATAAACCGTAGGATTATTGTTGATAATGATGGGGTTCAGGACACACTATCCAAAACATGGCACCTTGGGATATTGAATATTTTAAGCTGAAGGAATTTGAGAAACAACATGTGCAGGAAGGATCTTCTGACCTTCCTCTGAAGCAGGTTATAAGACCCCCTCATGTGAGAGGTGCCCTCCCTATACCCTGAGGAAAGGAGCACCTTTATCTTGTAGACACAGGGACACCAAAAGGAATCTGGATGAACAGACCTTGCTGTTTCCGCAGTTTATCCAACTTAGCTCATACTTTTTCTTTGTCCTATCACATTTCACCATGACTCTCTACTTTTCATCAATCTTAGCAAAAAAACTCAGGTTTAACCACTTCTTCAGATCTTCATTTCCTTATGAAGGCTCCTGTGTCATGTAAAACTCCTATTAAAAAAATCTGTACACTTTTCTCCTATTAATCTTTTTGTGACAGTGGCTCCAGCCAATGAACCTTAGAAGGGTAGAAGCAAAAGATAATTTTCCTCCCACAAGAATTCTGTCTATTCATTACAACAAAGGAAAAACTGATTTGTTTTTGTGAACATCTAGTCCTCCTTTATCTTATGGAAACTGTGAATCTTGTAATAGCTTTGTTTTTCCTCAGCCACTAGGAAACTCTGAGCCAAATTTGTGTGCTTCTCAGTGTCTATATAGGAGTTCATGGATGAATTTTAGTGCCAGGATATTATATTATTTTTAACCCTAGGTATTATATTTTCTTACCTTTTTACTTTTCCTTTGCCCCATTTCTTCATTTATTTTAGTACATTTTAAAACTGTTATATTTTATATATTTCTGTAAAGTACCTCAAATCCTTGTTTTGTTTTTTTTCTTTTTTTGGAACAAAGGGTACTAAGGAATTCACTTTTTAAAACTGTTATATTTTATATATTTCTGTAAAGTACCTCAAATCCTTGTTTTGTTTTTTTTTTTCTTTTTTTGGAACAAAGGGTACTAAGGAATTCACTTTACTTTTGGAGCATATAATTTACTAAACCCCACATGACTCAAACCAGGATTACAAAGTCTTCGATGAGGCTTCTGATTATGCCATATTAATACCAGTGTTCTCAATATTAACATCAAACTTTTTGTCAGAACTCTAGAGTGACCGTGAGAGTAACAGACTCCTAAGTCAACATTGTCTAGATCAGGCTATTGTGTTTCGGGTTAGTGAAAAAAAGTCACTAAAACCTGAATTCTAGACCTGGGTGATTCATTCATTTATTTAAATACTTATTACTAGTTTACTATGTACCAGGCATCCAGTTAGGTTCTTTTTTTTTTT
>NW_007728176.1:258630-259684 GCF_000696425.1 Galeopterus variegatus | reverse complement strand
AAGACAGACATTAATCAAATAATTACAGAAATGTAATTACAGGTAATTTTAAATGATGATGAGAGGGTAGGACTTTGGGGTCATATGATAAGGGATCAGAACTTTTCTTGGAAGTCAGGAAAGACTTCTCTGAATTGAAACCTGCAGAATAAGTAGGACTTTGGGGAGAGGATGAGGAGGAGCAAGCAGCATTTTGGGAAATGGGAACAGCATGTGCAAAAGCCATGCGGCAGGAGGGAAAATAGTGCCATGGAGAAACTGAGAGAAGAGCCTTGTGGCTAAAGCAGAACATTGGAGGGACAGTGGCATTAGCAAGGCTGGGACAGTAGACAGGTGCAATGCCACTGAACCCTGAATCGTTTTAAATAATGACTAACCGTGTGAACTATGATAAATGACCCAACATTTTTAAGCCTGCTTTCTGGGGTACAAAATTCTGATCCTTAAGTGTGTATGTGATGCTGAACTACCTACTGAGCTACTACTAAAGTTATAAATGGATTTAAGCTAAACTTTCTCTAGGGACCAGTGGAAATTTCCACTTACTCAAGAGGAAAGCCATCTACGGAAAAAGAGCCCTTGGGAAGTTTTTCAAAAAATCCAATTATGCACTATGAAAGAACAGTCTCAGGTGAGACTGTGATCGATGATAACCTGGAGGAAACAGTGTCTGCTCTACCCCCTTAACATCCACAGAATCCTTACAGTACGTAAGACACTTTCAGATATACTATTTTGTTTAATACACACAAAAAGCCTGGGATGTAAGTATCATTTTTTTTCTATTTTGGGGTGAGAAAACTAGGGACCAGAGAAATTAGGTAACTTACTCAAAGCCATATAGCCAGAAGACCTTGAGAAGACCATATAGAGCTGAGATTCAAATTCAGGTAGTCCGATCCAAATCCGTATAAAAACACACCACAGGAGTCTCAACAAGACTGAATGTGGCCCAGAATTGCCTGTCAGACCTTCTAGTGACCATGACGATGAGGAGGGGAGGGAAAACTGGATCCACCAACTCTCATTCATGAACCCAATTAAAAAGAATTTT
>NW_007728176.1:247121-258295 GCF_000696425.1 Galeopterus variegatus | reverse complement strand
TCAACAAGACTGAATGTGGCCCAGAATTGCCTGTCAGACCTTCTAGTGACCATGACGATGAGGAGGGGAGGGAAAACTGGATCCACCAACTCTCATTCATGAACCCAATTAAAAAGAATTTTATTTTCTAAGGAAATGCCCTCACTTCTGCTATCAACCCAGTCAGGTCTGGCAGGGGCAGAAAGCAATTTACCTATCAAATATCTGCAGGAGATGGCCCCCAGCTAAAAAAAGGAAGTAAAAATACAAACTCTTCTCTCTAGAGAGAGAAAAGATTCTGTTTCCCCAGATGGCCTTGACAGAAAGAAGGTTCTGTGAGACCTGTACTTTATAAAGACAGGGAAACGTCACCAGACTTTCATATCAGTATAACTTCGTTAGAGTCCGTAGGAGGGAGAATATAACATGTTACCAGCTGTCAATACTTATATTTTAATAAGAAAACCACCTTTGGAACAAAATCAGACTCACACTGGGATAAAATAGGATATCCCAGACACGACAAATTCCAACTTGGTGTGGGATTATTGAGAAGCAAACTCTCCAATCCTGCTGAGTCAATAGGCAGGATCTATTTTCAGTTCTCAACTTGTCCCAAGACGCTCTAAGTCTCTTGCCAAATTGAATCATCCCAGCATCTGTGGGTACTTATTAAGAACTCTACATTATCTGAGGAAGAGAGAAACAGAGAGTGTCTGCATAAAAGTGTCCAAAAGTGAAGAAAGTTAGCCAACTACCTAGTATGGAGCCATACCATTTGTTAACAGTAGGAAAAGAAGGACCTGTTCTGGCTGGCCAAACTACATATTCTCTGGGCAATTAGGTGTCTTTTGCTACTTCTCCTGACAGTCCCACACTGGACACCATTTGGCTTATGAATCAAGGTTTTCTCACAGACTTCTTTGCCTGGGTGTCTGACTTCTGCTGCCCAGATCTCTTGACAAGGCTATGCTCTTACCTCCTGACCTGCCTGGCTTTTGGCATTCCTGGTCTCCTAGAGCATTCTTTTGGGATTTCTGTCTCCTTGTCCTATCTGCATTCTTAGTTTCTGGCACACTCTGAATTCTGCATGCCTTTGGCTTCTGGATCACTGATTTTTCCTGTGCTTTAGTTCTTGTGTACTTCTTGACTCCTGTTTTTCTATGCTTGCTGGCCCACTGCCTAGAGGATACCCCACTTCCAGCTTCCTTCACCTATTTGATTTCTTTTTTTGGTTTTTTACCTGTTTTTGCAAAGCAACACTATTGTTCACAATCCCAGAACTGTAATATATTTAGAGTTTGAGGTGGAGCAATCAAGAGGAAATGCCTTTTTGGAAAGAGGAAATGCTGGATTAGAGTAGAGGCAAGTTTAGCCTTCTTTAGACCTGAATCTCAAGAAGGCAATAACGGAGAATACAAAGTGAAAAAGATCTGATTTCAAATAGAAAGCCGTTTATTATTGGTAATACTGGTAATAAAATAGTAATCACCTAAGAAGAATTTAAAATAAGGATCCTGATAGATCATTGATTCTTAATAATATTTTTTCATATCATGAAAATTTAATTCTTTTGAACTAAATGCTTTTAGCTTATCATCAAATTTTGAATATAACAATTTAGATTTTTTAATGGGTAAAATAATTTAACATTCACAAACATTTATGATAGAGAAGTTATTTTTAGTGTCCCAAATTTGAAACCAGTGTTTAATTTTAAATCTAATTGAATTGTGCTATTTTCATAGAGATACACTGGATCCTTTTGAAAGGTTTAATTTTAGGCTGTAGAAATTTAGGAGAGTTTATTTTTAAGGTACCATACAGCAAGCTGTTTTATACCGTGTTTTTTTTTAAATAAATAAATATGTAACTCACTCTTGTCCCTTCAAAAATTATGAATTATGTGACTCTTAGAATTGTACAGTTGGAATTTTCCTTGGAATCAGAAAAACAAATCCATCCAGTCATTTCTTTATTTGCCAGAATAGTAAAACATTTCTTTTATTTTAAAGTGAATTAAAGTAAAGTAGCAGAAGTAGGTAGGAAGTCAGACAGCCTGTGATAGAATTCTGGCTGTGCACCTTCATAGCATGACGTTGGATAAATTATTCAACTCTCCCCACCTGAGAAAGATTTCTAACTAGCTCCAGCCCTACCTTTTGTGAACTAGGGTCAAGTCATCTTTGCTACTGGTTTCACCTTGAGGGGATTCTAAACTTTAGCTCTCTCCAGAGTCCCTATTCTTTTTTTTTTTTTTAATTGAATGATAATTGATTATACATATTTTGGGGGTTCAATGTTGACATGTGTTGATCAAATCAATATTACTATTATATATACTGTTATGAATTGTACTTATTCTTTATGCCCCTTGTCCAATCTCTCCCAATCTCCTTCTCCCCCCCTCCCACCACTGATAACCCTAGATTTCTTCTCTCCCTCTGAAAGAGTAATGATTACTCCGTTGATTTGTTGCCTAGATGACCTGTCCCATGCTGAGAGGTCTGTTCAGTTCTCCCAGTATTATCATAGAGCAGATGCTTCTTCTGTCTCTCTAGAATGGACTATGTGGAGAGAGACCTCCTCTTCTTTTCTTTGGTCTCTGCTGGTGACTCTCCTTCTGTCAATGCACTACAGTGGCTGGTGGACCATCTGTGTGGTGGTTGTAATGTCTAGCCACTTTCACAGCAGCCATAGTTACCGTGGTAGCTGTGGTGCACCACCCAGATGGAGGTGATGTTTTTGGCACGCTCCTTGGCACTAGTGGTGTGCCTGGTTGTGGGGGGGTCCGGTCCCCGGTTCTATGCCTCAGGTCCCCAGGTGGGACCCGAGGTGCTGGTGGTGTGTCTGGGCCAGAACTAATTTTTTGTCCTTTGCTTACTTCTAAAATGGGGGAACTTCCTGTGGGGACCAGTACTTGAGCTGTGTGGTTGAGCTAAATTGCTGCTTTGCTGCTGTTTTCCTAGGGAAGGCTTTTTGTGCAACTCAGACTTTAATGGCTGACCTTATAGGTACTTCCAGCTCTCCAGAGACCCGGTGCACCTGGGTTGTGTAGAAACTCTGATCTGGGCCTGAGTTTTTTCATCAAACAGCACCCCTTGCAATTCTATATTCCTGACTAGTCTCCTCTGAGTGCTCCTGCACTGATTGGAGGGCAGATCAGCTGTCCCTGCTGTGCCCCAGTGTTCTCCCCGTGGGCCTGTCTCCCCCACCGCCCGTGTTCCAAACACTTCCCATGGGGCGGGCCATGCACCAGTCCCTTGCGATGACTCACTGGCCTCTGAATGGCTCCATTTTTTCAGTTTTGTGGCTCCTCGCTCCTGTGTGGGTCCACGGGTACTCTATTAATGGTCTTGCTGTCCTGAGGGCCACCAGGGCCCCCTTCCCCCTGCCACCTCCAAGCAACTCCATCTGAAGGGCACAGCTGTGGCTTCTGCCGGCTCCTGCTCCATGCGCTTAGCAACTCCAGCCTTAAAGCGGCCACAGCCCGAAATGCTCTGAGCAGGTTTTTCTTTTTCTCATCGTGGCTTCTCCCCGCTTCATGAACTCCATAAGTCTCTGCTCCTCTTCCCCCGAGCTCCTGAAGCCCCAGCTTGGCTGTTGTTGCTTTTTTATAGTTATACATTGGTTGATTTGTGGAGAGAATGACGCTGGGGGCCATCTATTCTGCCATCTTGACTGGAAGCCTCCAGAGTCCCTATTCTTATAACTAGACCTTTGTCTTGGCCCCTATTCCAAAATTTAACTTCCATTTGCCTGCACAACACAATTGATCTCTAGGTTTGGAGCCCTGCCCTGCGTGCACACAGGTAATGGTTATAGAACCTGACAATCTTTGAACAGACCTTCCAGTTATCACCTCCAACCTACTGGTCTGGATTTCAGAGTAGTATCTTTCTCTGAACTATATGATTCTCTGTCAACTTGACTCTGTACAACTGCTGCCACCCAGAGACAACTGCTTTCATGAACTATAGCATAATACCCTGAAATATTTCAAGCACCTGTTGGCATGTCAGTATCCCCAAGTTCCAGTCCTATCCCAGTGGATGTGTTCAGGACTGATTCTCTTTGCCTCTCTGGTATTAGCAGGCCACACTCAGCCTACTCCCCAGATGCCAGACATGAGATTCTGTATTGCATGATACTACAGCATCAAGAAATTGTTAGATTGTGTTCATTATAATCTGTTTAGTAAGACAGGGACATGGGTGACATAGTTCAAAAAGACCTCTATTAATGTAACAATGGTCAAAAGTTTTACAAGAGTTGGTGCCTAAATGGACTAGTTTTGTTTATTAAGAAAATTAATTTGTGTGAGAAAGCTCATTCCCTATAACTCATAAATGAGGTTTTTACCTAAAGCTTTTTGGGAAAGTTTATTGAATATGCTGGCTCTCCATGAATTTGTTCAATAACAGTAATAATTGTACATGGCCTTACAGCTTGGTATTTTAGAAATTTGTTTCAAACCTTACTCTGTGCTAAGCATTATGCTCAGCATTTTTTATAACATATAACCTCATTTAACTCTCACAAAGGTTAATTAACCTGTCACTGAAGATGAAATTGAGGCATAGAGATTTTAAGTAACTTGCTCAAGAACACACAGCTAGAAAGTGGCAGAATTAGATAAACAGAATCTATTTCCAGTGGTTCATATAGAGCTCTCAATCACTACATGGAAAAAGAAACACTAAAAAATAAAAACTCAGGAAAAGATGAGGAATATGCTCCACAATAAGTTTGGAACCCTTACTACCTTTTCTGAATTGGTTGGTTCTAATTGGATTTTATGGGGATGATCAGCAAGGAAGCATCTGGGTCCTTTAAAATCTTTGCTGTCTTCTGAGGGAATCGGATGTTTCCTGGATTTGGATGGTTATTCCTGTGCTCAGGAGAATTGGGAAGTGTTTAGGGCTGGACATCAGAAAGAAGAAAGCACTACAAATCACCCAATAAACAGTGCTCTGGCAGTGCTGCCAGGTCATCTCTTGTGTTATGTCTCTATGTGATTTTCCTCTTCCGGGGAAAATTAAGAGAATAGTGAAACCATATTGTGAAATGCTGTTTTACTGTTATGAAATTGACAGTCTACACAAAAACCCTGACACTATTGACAGGGGCTGAAAATATTCTCAGATGGTCTCAGGACAAGTTCACGTCCTTCTGAAGATGATAATCCACCATAATAAGGTGATCTCTCCCATAACTTCCATGTGACAGGTTTCATATGATGTTCATTTCTGACATGCTTGCTGCTGTCATTGTGAATTCTCAATATGTCTTGTAGTGCAACATTTTCATTAGGAGGAATTTCAATTTCCAGAATTATAGTGTTATGCCTCAGGTCAGACAAAATCTGGCACCAAATTACTACAGGCTGTTTATTTTCTTGAAGAACTATCCCCTAAAACAGCATTTCTTCAGAAAATGTACCAATAAGAATAATCAACAAAATAAAGATAGTTATTCATGATTCTTTTTCAGTTTTTGAATGTGGCTTTCAAGTTAAAAACATCTTTAAAATCTATTCTATTTTTAGACTTTTTATCCTCCTGGCAGCCTCATTTATTCATTCATTTTTTCAACCAGTGTTTATGGATTACTTTCAATATGCCAGGTATTATGCTAGGTATTAGGGGCCTAACACAATGAATTAGAATTTACCTTCAAATTCTAAGCAATTTTTTTTAAGCATTGCATTCCATACTAAAACCAGATACACAAAATACTTAACGTACTTCATGATAAGTTTCTTGTGTTCCATACAAAATACTTAACGTACTTCATGATAAGTTTCTTGTGTTCCATACTCTGAAGAGCATTTTATAACACTTTGGATGCAATAGATTCTTAATATTCAGTGGCGGTGTTAGTGGAAAATTAGAGAATCATTGTGTTCTTTTACTCCAATACCCAATGTGCCTTTTCATAGAGGACAAAAAAGAGCCCTATATTTCTTTTCAGTCTATGTTGTCACGGCTAAATCACAACAGATTTCATTTTTCCTGGGTGCGAATTCAGTTGCCACCTTGCCTTACCAATACCCTGCACCATCTAGTGGCATAAGAAGGTGAATATAGGTTACACAGTGTACCGAGGAACTCGTCAGTTCTGTTATCTGGGGAATTTCAGGTAAAACACAGGTTCCCTTTCACAGGAATCATTAATCCAAGCCTCATCTCCTACCTATTCTCTCCACTGCTCCCTTTGTTGTTCCCCATTCTGAAGCTTCAACGAAGCTCCTTTCTGAGTCTACTTTCCCAAATCACTTGCTATGACTTTAACTCAGAGCTCACAATGTCAAATGCCTCCTGGTCTCTGACAGTGCAGAGGAGGGCCAAACTAGAGGCAGAAAGTGTTCTACCCAAATTTACCACAGGCCAACCTGCTTGGATCCATCTTGGGACTCATCCAAGTGGACTTAAAGCCAAAGTGCAAGTCCTCTGGCACCAGGGCTCATCATACCCAGCTGGGTGCAAGGTCCCTAGCATGGACCTGAGGGGGCTCCTCTAGCCTCAGGTGTTTCTGCCAGGGGCCTGGGGCATGTGAAGACAAGGGAATCAACCCAAGTTTGAAATAAAAATGATCTAAACTACTTTTCCTCTTTCAAATAAAATATTTACATTTAGTCTTTGTTGACTCTAAGTGGAAACTGAATAACCATTTCTTCTCATTAGGTTCAAACTTCGTCCTTGTTATCCTTATTTATGTCTATTACCATGAGAAATCCAGATTCCCAGGACACCCCTCATCTCCCACCTCTGACCCACTCAAGGCTTTTCACATCACCTATTTTGAGCCCTTCTCTCACCACTTCCCAATTTCTGAGACTCTTCCACTGTGCCCTCAGTCCACCATTAGCAAAATCCTCTTCAACCTCTTCTCTGAATATGTCCTTCACCTCTGTTCTAATGTCAACCTGGCTCCTCGCTGAGGATGTCCTTGCAGTCTTCCCAGAGCCCTCATATCACTGGACCTGGAGGTGGGAGGGGGTTCCTCCTTGCTCTTCATTGTTTTCAGGCTATTTTTCCTTCCTCCTCTCCAGTTCCTCCCCCTGCCCAGTGTTTTTTTTAAACTCATGTCCCCTGATGTTGTCACCTTCCTCATTGTTGTAGTCACCTACTCACTCACAGATCACTCTGTCTTATTTATCAAGGAGTTTAGCTTTTGCTACTGGCATTCTCCCCAGCAACTCTCCTGTCCCATGTCTTGTTGTTTTTAATATGTACACATATAATCCTTATGATACTCCCTTCCAATGATCCTGCATTCTACACTCTCAGCTGCTCTCTGCCAGGGTCACATCCCACCCTAGACTTCATTGCTCCTTCAAAGTCTTAATTTCATGCATCCCGCTCTAATTACCACATTGTTGTGTTACTCTACAGAAGCTAATCCTTATGATACTCCCTTCCAATGATCCTGCATTCTACACTCTCAGCTGCTCTCTGCCAGGGTCACATCCCACCCTAGACTTCATTGCTCCTCCAAAGTCTTAATTTCATGCATCCCGCTCTAATTACCACATTGTTGTGTTACTCTACAGAAGCAGGATGGACTCCTCCTCATAAAATTTGGTTTGGATGTCAAGACTGATGATGCTGCACATGCACCAAGAAAGTATGAAAATGTTTGTTACTCACATAATGAAGCTTCTGAGGAGAGCAGGGAAGGCTTCCAAATTGGTCCAAAAATGGCTTAAGGAAGCAGAGAAAGGAGACTGTCTTAGGGTTTCATGGTGGTTGAAGTGGGGGGACCAGGGTAAGGGTTCCCTCGCATGGGCTGGTCTTACATGATTTGAATTTCTTGCTGGAATCAACAGCTTTCTTATCAGTTTGCCCAGATGGAGGCACAGGGAAAAAAGAGTGGTTGTACTTGAAAGCCCTCAGCAAATATAAAAACTGGAGTCAGACTCTTTATGATATACCTCCTGTCTTTTCAGATCATTCCCTCTTTTTCCTTGACTCCTACAATCCCTCAACCCTACAAGGATTTGCAATTAATCGATCCTACCAACTTTTCACTATCATTAACCTCTCCATATCCACTCTTCCCTCTTCACTCATCTTAAATTTCATGGTGAATGATAATCACTTTCTTGCTTACATTCTCACCTTCCTTGCTCCTCTCTTCTTGCTCTTATTCCCTTCATAAAATTTGATTAAATAGAATTCTTAGCCTACTCTAAGACTGCATCCTGGCAGCTGATTATTGCTGAAGAAAAAAGCACAATTACACCGCCTTGTCCTGCTTAAATTCATGACCATTAACCCATGCAGGCCCTTAATGTTACTCAGCAAGCATACAATTTTTTTCTTGTCTATTCATCTTCCCATTCTCTCAGATGACTATTTCACACCTTCTCTTCTCTCCTCAAACCTCCATTAATCTTTCCCACCTCTCAGCTGGTAACATTACTTCCTACATCTCTAAGAAAATTAAAACAATCAGAAAAGAACTTCCAAATATTCTCACCAACACCCCTACTGTATTAGTCTGTTTCTGTTGCTTAAAACAAAATACTCAAAACTGGGTGATTTATAAAGAAAAAGAAATTTATTGCTTACAGTTTCCAAAGCTGGGAAGTCCAAAGTCCAGGGAACACGTGTGTTGAGGGTCTTCGTGGTGATGATGGTAATGGCAGAGTATCACACTGCAAAAATGATGGAGCAGAGAGAGCAAGAGAGAGAGCAGAGAGACCAACCTCCTCATTTACTCTCCTTTTAAAGCCCCCAGAGCCACGTCCCTGACCATCATTATTAACCCATTCACTACAGTATGGTCCCACAATCTAATCACTCTCCAAGGCTCCACCTTTCAATTACCATAATAGGATTTCTTATCCTCTTAACAGTGACAGTGGGGACCAAGTTTCTAACACTCAAAAATTGGGGAACACAATTCAAGCTTCAGTAAGTTTTGGGGGGACATAATTCAACCCACTACACCTATTCACCTGCCTGCTAATTTCCACAGATGAACAGTCTATGCTCCTATCTACAGATTATCCTTGTGTGCTAGGTCCCAAACCCTTTTTACCTCTCAAAGAAAAAACTCCAGCAATTCTTCCTTCTTGCTCCTACATTATGTTTTTTTCTTCTCTTCTCGATCATTTCTATCAAAAACAAATATTTATCCCCCAATTTTTTCAATCTGCTTTTGACTGCACTTCAACCACCAGTTAGTGTCCCATTTTGGGCTCCCCTTTGTGGGAGAACTTCTCAAAAGAATTGTCTATATTGGCCATCTCTAATTACTCTCCTCCCATTTTTTTCTTAAACCTACTCCAATCAAGTTTTCTCCCCATTGCACTACTGAGTGTTATGAACAGCTTCCATGTTACTAAATCCGATGGTCGATTCTCAGTCCTCACACACATAGGAGTACTCGTTTCTCCTTGATACACTAGCTTCACTTGGCTTTCAGGGCACCTCACTTGGTTCTCCTACTTCCCTGGCTGCTCCTTTTCAGTCTCCTTTGCTGGCTCATCTACTTCTCCTCCCTTAAAGGTGCATTATCTCCAGAGCTTCATCCTTAGTTCTTTCTATTTACACTTAATGTACACTATTTTCACTCCCTTGGTGATCTTATCCAGGCTCATGGCTTCAAATACTATGTAGAGGCTGATATGTCTGTAGCTTGAACCACTCTTCTTAACCCTACACTCATATATACAATTGCCTATGCAATACCTCCACTTCAATTTCTGCTAGATTATCTCAAACATAACTTGTCCAAAACTGAACTCCGCATGTTTTTCCTAAAACCTACCCTACCTGTAGTATTCTTCATCTCCCTTGTTTTTCTTCCATAACGCTTAACAGCTTTCTTATCCTATTTTATTTTCTTATTGATTACATTTATTATTTATCGCTTCTTTCCCTCACCCTCCAAATGTAATATCCACAAGAGCAGGGATTTTGGCCTGTTTTGTTCACGAAAATTAACCCAAACAAATTGCAGAGAGTTTGGGTACTCAATATTTATTAAATGAATGAATGAATGAAACCAGTAGGATGGATCCTTAGCTTTCTCAGAAATTACTTGTCTCTTAACCCAAACTGAAAATGAATGAAAAATGGGTTTATCTGCAAGCAATGAAATACCACCAAGTTTTAATACCTCTGTCCGTGAGCGGGTTGGGGGAAGCGGCGAACAGGGAGGCATCTCCTCAGAAACTGAAAGCACCAGAACAATGCTTATGAAGAAACCACGGTGAGAGTAAGTAAAGGTTTGCCTCTGGGGAATCCACTTCTCAGAGCAACAGCCCCAAGTGAGTTCTAAGTGGCCACCTAAACTTTGCTAGCATCATGTGAAAACGTGGTTATGTGGAGTAAAAAGCAACAGCAACAACTACAACAACAACAAAACGCATCTTCCTCCATTACAAGTCACTCGGATCAGCAGCTGTTCTCCCACTAGGGTGGCTCTTTTTTCCGTTATTTGGACTTCACTGTCAAAAGAAAGACATCACAGGCAGACCCGTGGCTCACTCGGGAGAGTGCGTGCTGATAACACCAAGGCCTCGGGTTCGGATCCCATATAGGGATGGCCGGTTAGCTCACTGGCTGAGCGTGGTGCTGACACCACCAAGCCAAGGGTTGAGATTCCCTTACCGGTCATCTTAAAAAAAAAAAAAAAGAAAGACACCACACCCTGCGTTATGTAGCCTTAATTGAGTAGCTATGCCACGTCCCAGGTCTCCTGCCCTCAGAACTGTATTTAATTTCAGTAATTTTTTCTTTTGAATCATGGTTCCTGGGCGGAGCCAGGAAAACTCCGAAGGCGTCTGAAAACAATACGAACCAAAAAAGTAAATAAATAAAAGACAGAATTTTAAAGAAGTACTTAAGAAATAAAAGTTGAAGGCTGTTAGCTGCGAACTGGATGGGGGGCGGGGGGCGGACACCGAGTCCAGCAGAGGGGAGCCCTGTCCGCGTCGGGCGCAGAGCCCAGCCTCGCGGGATGCGCCGGTCCGCGCCTCCGGCTGCGGCAGACGCCCCCTTCCCGCCACCGTGAGCGAGCGAGAACGAGCCCGTCCCCAGGGAAGGAGCCCCAAGCTTTCCTTGAATTTCGATACAACCCGCCCAGACACGTCCCGACTCCAGGAGCAGAGTCCAGGGGCAGCGTCAGTCCTGCCGGGGCGGGGTGGCGGGATACGCGGCCCGGCGCAGCGCGGGGAGCGG
>NW_007728176.1:232712-247111 GCF_000696425.1 Galeopterus variegatus | reverse complement strand
ACGTGACCTGGGAGCGACCTCGCGCTCCCGGCGCTGCCCCCAGCCCTGCGCCTCTCAGGAGTTCGGGACGTGCCGTCGTCTTCTCCCCCGTTTTCTCGGTGCTCCCCCCGTCCCCCGTGAGCCCTGCAGGTCTGCTGTTCTTGACTCTATGTCTTGGGTCTTCAGTCGTGGTAGGAAAGGTGGTGTGTCATTCCTCCATATTTTAGAAAATTATGACAATTTGTCACATCAGTGTTTCCCCAAACCCCGCAAAGCGCCGTGTGCCTTGTGCTGAGCCCCGTGGTTCGATCTTTCCCTCATCCCCGAGATTTAAATGGGAGGTAGGGATCGGAAGCCCGAGCCAGGAGGATGGGTGTTTGCCTTTTAAAAGGGAAGGGGACAGTGGCTGGTGTGCGGATCTCAAATACCCCAGCAATGCAAACGTAATTCTCAGTCATGTCGTGTGTACTGTTCGCGTGTAAATTTTTCATGATTTCCCGTTCCACTCTCTCTTCCGCTGCCAGTGTGTGCGTTCGAACCCTACTACTGCCTTCATGTACTGTATGGTCGCCAGGGGGACCTAGTAGACACCGTGAGTAGCTCAGCACAAATCCATCACTCTGATGGAAAAACAACTACTAAATCAATGCCTCGTGTGGGTCAGCAGTGTTGTCTGCATTGAGGACAATATTCCTTTACCGCTTACATTAAGAGGTTAAAGGTATCGGTAGATTATTTGGGGTTAGCTGGTGTCTTTATCAATTATGAAAAAGTTAAGAAAGAACCATCATGGGGCAAGTAAATCTTACATTTTTGTTTGTGTATGTGTAAACCATTACCCTGAAATAAGTGATGTACTTCAAATTGGAAGTATGATCTGACAACCACATTAGGAGTGTAGGAATAAAGCTAATGTCCTGAGTCTTTGTAGCAGCGCCACCAGTAGTAATTGTGCCCTTGAGTAACAGTATCACAATCCAGTCTAGAGTTCAACCCAGGCTAAGTACCTTTGTAACCCTTTATGTGAGTTAAAAAATATCTTTCCAGACTCTATTCCCGAAACAGGTTTCTTAGGATACTTAAAATATTTTTATTAAAACTGCCTAGCTATCTATGCTTAATATTTTAGATTCGGTTGCAGACTTTTAGACTTTGATATTTTTGGCTATAAATGTTCTCCATTTATATCACATATATGTCTGTATATTACATATATATATCACAGATGTGTATTTGACATTTTTTGGTACTACAGCACAAGAGAATTCAGATTGGATGAGTTAAGATTAGTTTTACAAATAGTTATGTTTCCATTAGTGGCAAACATTTGACATTTCTGACTTTCTGAATTTGCACATCATTATCTATTACCAAATTAAGGGAAACTCAGATTTTAAGCATTTCAAAAGAATTTGGGGACATAATGATATTTTAGTAGGTTATTCTACATAAAATAATTAAATAGAAACTTTATTAGCTATAGTATTATAATTGAAATAAAAAATGTAAAACCTGGTAACTAGGATCTTGGGAGACTGGTGTTTAAGTATCATCTTGGTATTAATAATTATTCTCTTTATGAATTTTCTTGTTATATTCCTCACCATACTGTTTTAATTTAACCAGTTTTTTTTTAAAGGCCTTCAAATTACTCGTGTCATACCTTCTACATTTCCCTATTGCCTAAATGTCTCACCTAGTGTTTTGTACACTTCCTCTACCACTAGGTGCTTCAACCTCAAAATTGTTTGAGGCAAAGTCAAAATAAAGTATTTCAAACTGAGACTGTATTACACAGCTAGTTTCTCAACCACTGAAGTTTGAATTAATATATATGGTACTCCTTTTCCATTTTAATTTTTGAGAATAAAATCATGTTCCTTTAGTAACAGCATGAGGCATGAGAACAGAGCTGAGTTCTGTTCACATTTGTGCATCTGGTTTATTATGACCTTGAAAAGTTAATTTGGTTCTATAGTTTCCATCTCATAAAGTAGAGATTGTAGTTCTTAGCTGAGTATGTGACATAAACGTAGTTACATTAGCTGGATGGAGTTAAATCTGTTTTGTAACACATTTAACTACATTTTTCACAGAAAAGCATGTGAATTTAAGTGATAAATACATTTAGGTGAATACGTTGGATCCCTTCAACTAAGGGTTCCAGGCTTTCCACCCCCCTTTTATTTATTGAGGATTTATTGACCTAGGTGCATGCTATGATTTATTTTATTGATTCAATCACTTACTGAATACATATTTGTTGGATGCCTGTCACATGCCAGAAACTGTGTGAGGTGGCAGGGATTCTGTGGGAGTTAAGCAAATAAATGCCTTTGTGGTCCTTATGGAGCTTAAGGTCTAGTCAGGGTAACAGACATTAATCAAATAATCTCAGAAATATGTGACAGCAGTAATGGTATGAAGGAAAAGAGAAAGAGCAAACAAAAGACTGCCTGAGAAGAGAGGACAGTGGCTTTCTCTTTTAAAGGTGTTTTACCTTGGGGGAAAAAATGTTTTTTTCCCTGGGGGTTGGCCAGTACAGTGATCAAACCCTGGACCTTGGTGTTATCAGCATCACGCTCTAACCAACTGAATTACTATGGAAATTTTTAGACATATGTAACAAAAAAATAATGAATTCTTATGTGTTGCTCACCTGCCCCCAACAGTTATCAGTATCTTGGTTCATTTCTTCTCCCCCCACCCTCTCCCAACCAAGGTATTTTAAAGCAAATCTCAGGCATCAGATCATTTCATCCAAGTACCTCAGAATGCATTTCTAACAGATAAGGATTTTTTTTTTTTTTTAATAAAAAGATGACTGGTAAGGGGATCCTAACCCTTGATCTGGTGTTGTCAGCACCACGCTCCCCCAAGTGAGCTAACCAGCCATCCCCATATAGGGATCTGAACCCATGGTCTTGGTGCTATCGGCACCGCACTCTCCCAAGTGAACCACAGGCCGGCCCTCAGATAAGGATATTTTTATACATGGTCATAATTTTTTCCCTACCCTCCTCATAGATATGCATCACCCTGAGAGTACTGACTAACTTTGTTTTGTCATGGAGTGGATTTACTGTCATTTGAAGGGTCTCTAGGCAATAACAAAAAATCCTCTCCCTTACCAGCTTGTTCATGACAGAAATTCTTTATATGAGGGAAACTAATTCTCATTTCATATTTTGAAAGAATATCATTTAATACAGATGTCTGGTTTAAGTAACATTTTCATGTGAATGTATTATTTGAATTTAGAGCGAGGCTGTAATTATTCAACAGGTATAAGAGATCTTGTTTTGTTTGGGGAAGGAGCAAATAGTACAGGAAGGAATTGGATTTATTTCAAAGATAAGAGGAAGAGACGAGGGCCAAACGAGAAGAGGAGGTTGCAGAAACCACCTTTGTATACTTGCAGTTTTGCTGTTTGTCTGCAACTGGCTGGGGTCAAAGAATAGTTATGTCCTGAGTTGTTTAGGTTTTAGGGCTTTCAAGTTCCTTTTTTTCCTACAATTTATAGGGGAAAACTTTTAAGCAGTTGGCTTAATTGTAAAGGAGCTTCATTCCCAGTATTTTCATTAATTCAGGTATCACTGTGGTAGTTGATAACACTTCTATAGAGCTGTAGCATTATGCAATTAATGATATCTTTTCAGCTGTAATAGGCATTTATGAGCTAATATAGGCAACTAACCATGTATAACTTGGTTTATACAGAAAAAGAGATTCTACTGCTTGTGAAGAAAAGAACTTGTGTGGCATATCTATACAATAGAATATTATTCAGCAATAAAGTGAAATGAAGTACTGATACAGACCATAACATAGATGGACCTTGAAAACATTAAACATATGAAAGAAGCCAGTCACAAAGGACCACATATTGTATAATTCCATTCATAAGAAATATCCAGAATGGGCAAATGTATAAAAACAGGAAGTCAGTTAGTAGTTGCCTAGGACTGGGAGACTTGGGGGA
This sequence comes from Galeopterus variegatus, assembly GCF_000696425.1. Lineage (NCBI taxonomy): Eukaryota > Metazoa > Chordata > Mammalia > Dermoptera > Cynocephalidae > Galeopterus > Galeopterus variegatus. The sequence goes on along the minus strand of NW_007728176.1, from coordinate 243,150 downwards.
AAGTGGGGAGTGACTACAAATGGGTATGAGAGGTTTTTTTTTTATGGGGGGAAGGATGGAAATGTTCTAAAATTGATAGTGGTGATAGTTGCTCAACTCTGCGAATATACTAAAAACCACTGTTTTTCACTTTAAATGAGATATTGTATGGTATGTGAATTATATCTCAATAAAGCTGTAAAAAAAATTACATACTGCAAACTTCACAGGAATTTAAGTAATTGTAAGAACTGTGAAAAAATTAAATTGATCCATCATTGATTTAAACATATGTTTAAAACTGACTAAAGAAAAAGAAAAAATTCTTAAACAAAAATAAAATTTCACACAAAAAATACTTTGCATAAGGTAATCCACTAACCTTTGATATTTTTTTGAAGAAAGTTGTGGTAAAGATAACATTAAAAAGTAATTTACTAAAACCTTTTTACAGAAAATTTCTTTTCAGAAGTATACGTTGCTTCAAAATCGAATCATCTGAACTTCCAAAACACCTTTTTAGAAAATGAACTCTCTTGAGATGGTGTCAGTAGAGGGGGCATTGACTAGTACCCAACACACTAACAGGAAACAAAGAATGTTTTTAAAATGCGAGTCTAACTAACCTTGATCCAGAACCTACCGCGTCACGGTGCCTCATGTGAGCTATAAGGTCATCAGTTCTCATTTTAATTATCCAAATTCTGAGCTTTCTGAATATTAAATCCCAGGAGGATTTTTGTTTTTTATGCGTGACAATGTCAGTAGAAAGGAAGGCATCTTGTGAAGAGATAAAGAGGACAGATGGATTTTCAATCTATATGTATACAAAAAGAAATGCCATAGTCGGAGTAATTCTAACCCAATACTCCGGTATACAGCACATCGATAAATGTTTGTTTGTTTGTTTTCTAGCTGAACGTTTAAGTGGTCGTTGGCCTCGCATCTTCACCTTCTAGTCCTTCCCAGACTCCAGCTACCACCAGCAGCACCTGCGGGGTGTGTGTTTGTTTGAGTGTTTCCCACGTGCCTCGATCCAGCCAAGAGCTTTTCTAAAGGACCCGAGTGCGGCTGGGGCAGCTGGTCAGTACAGGGATCCAAACCCTTAACCTTGGTGTTATCAGCATCACGCTCTCCCAAGTGAGCTACCAGTCAGCCCTCATTTCTTTTAAATGCTGAGTAATATTCCATGGTCTGGATGTACCACAGTTTATTTATCCATTTACCTACTGAAAAACATCTTGGTTTGCTTCCAGTATTTGCAGTTATGAATAAAGCTGCTATATAAACATCCGTGTGCAGGTTTTTGTTTGGAATGCCCCAGATTTTCATCTTGATGGATTATAGTGTTGTTTTGTATCCTCCATAAAAGTTTTCTTTTTTTAGCAGTTAGGTCTATTTTAATATTTTCATTTCTTGACGTTTCTTCTAAAACCAATAGTATACTATTGTTAAATACCATCTTTTGGGCCTGCCTGTGGCTCACTTGTGAGAGTGTGGTGCTGATAACACCAAGGCCACGGGTTTGGATCCCTATATAGGGATGGCCAGTTAACTCATTGGGGAGAGCATGGTGCTGACAACAAGAAGTTAAGGGTTAAGATCCCCTTACTGGTCATCTTTAAAACAAAACAAAACAAAACAAAACAAAAACCCATCTTTTTACATTGTCTGATTAAAAAGGTAAACTTTTTAACATTTTTCACATATCCATTTCTAGACATTCAAATATTTTGTGAATAATTTTCCCTTAAAACTTCTTAATCTACAAAATACATGAGTTTAGAAAACCAGGATATTGTAATGTGAATATGTTTATGAAAGCAAAAATATTAGTGGATGAACTTATCTTTAGAAATAAGTAGTTCTTTTTGTTGTCAACTGAGTATTTAATGAAATTAAATAATTATCTTTTTTAGGTATGATGATAGTATTGTGGTTATGCCTTTTGTTTTGTTTGGTTTTTATTGTGGTCAAAAACACATAACATAAAATTCACCATCTTAACTGTTTTTAAGCATACAGTATAGTAGTGTTAACTATATATGTCTTGTTGTGCAGCAGATCTCCAGAACTTTTTCATCTTGCAAAGTTGAAACTCTACCCATTGAACAATTCTCTGCTTTCTCCCTCCCACTGACACCCTCCAACCACCCTTGGTAACCACATTCTCCTTTCTGTTTCTGTTAGTTTGACTGCATTAGATACCTCATATAAATTGATTCGTGCAGTATTTGTCTTTTTGTGACTGCTTTACAAGGGGTCTTTAAAAAGATCATGGAAAGGGGCCAGCCCAGTGGAGCACTGCTACAGTGCGCCGCTTGGGAGCGCAGAGGCGCTCCCGCCGAGGGTTCGGATCCCACATACAGACCGGCGGCTCACTGGCTGAGCGAGGTGCGGTCGCAACACCGAGGGTTGCGATCCCGTTGCTGGTCCCCGGTACGGGCGCGACACTGAGGGTTGCGATCCGTTGCCGGTCACGAAAAAAGACAAAAAAAGGACGACAAAAAAAAAAAAAGATCATGGAAAGATTTGTATTAGCTTTTGATTCTATCTTTCCATGAACTTTTTGAAGTACCTTCATACTTAGTGTAATGTCCTCAAGGTTCATCCATGTTGTAGAGTAAGACAGGATTTCTTTCTTTTTAAGGCTGAATAATTTTCCATTGTATGTATATACCACATTTTCTTTATCCATTCACCAGATGATGGACATTTAGGTTGCTTGCAGCTCTTGGCTGTTGTGAATAATGCTGCAATGAACATGGGAGTGCAGATATCTCTTTGAGATCTTGCGTTCAATTCTTTTGTATACCTAGAAGTGGGATTGCTGGATCATATGGTAATTTATTTTAATTTTTTGAGGAACCTCTATATGTTTTCCATAGTGGTTGTACCTTTTTACATTCCCACCAACAATGCACAAGGGTTCCAATTTTTCCACATCCCTCCAGTACTTGTTATTTTCTGGGTTTTTTTGAGAGTGGCCATCCTAATGGGTGTGAGGTGATAGCTCATATTTCTCTGATGATTAGCGATGTTGAGAATCTTTTCATATGCTTGTTGGCCATTTGTGTATCTTTTTTGGAGAAAGTTCCTTCTTGATTTATTGTTTCAAACTGATGTTTATTCAACAGGATTATGGGTTATCATAAACAGAGTTTCCCTTTCTTTCCTATGAACAGAGAAATCATTTTTAAGAATATTCTTACAAGGGAGATTTTTAATGTACTAACAACCTTTTTAGTTAATTAGTACATCTGTTTCAGATATAACATACAGAGTCACAGACTATTAGATCTTACAGCTACCACAAGTTTTACTCCCCATACCCCATTGCTTGAAAATTAGAGTTTCTTATTTATTTTAAATTTCAAATTTGATCAACATGCCCACTAGTGTACCCTGAACGGATCCTGTATTTTTTAAAAAAGCTGTAAAGGATATTTTTAGAGATAATGGGGAAATATGAAAATGGATATATATAATAGTAGTATTGTATTGATGTTAAATTATGCTGTATTTATAGTAAAAAGTATCAAAATGTCTAACTTTCAAATAGTTCAGGAAAAAAATATTTGTTCACACATACACAGAGAGCAGGGTTTCTTAACCTCAGCATTAGTGACACTTTGGGTTGGATAATTCCTTGTTGTGTGGGATTCTGCATTGCAGGATGTTTAGCAGCACCCCTGGGCTCTACTTAATTGATTCTAGTAGCATTCCCCATTAGTGACAACCAAAAATGTCTCCAGACATTGCCAAGAGCCCTCTGGGAGGCAAAATATCTTCGTTTTAGAACCCATAGTACAGAGGAGAAAGAGGGAGAAGGAGAAATATTTATGTACATTTAGAGAAAGTGAGAAAACAAGCAAATGTAGAACAGTGTTACCAAAAATGTCTCCAGACATTGCCAAGAGCCCTCTGGGAGGCAAAATATCTTCGTTTTAGAACCCATAATACAGAGGAGAAAGAGGGAGAGGAGAAATATTTATGTACATTTAGAGAAAGTGAGAAAACAAGCAAATGTAGAACAGTGTTAGCAATTGATGAATACAGGTATAGGGTATTCATTGTACTATTCTTTTAAATTTTCTGTAGGTTTAGACATTTTCAAAATAAGTTGAGAGAAAGTAAATTAGACTGGGTTTCATAATAGCTGAGTATGACTGAAAATGTGTGAACTCTGTCCAAAGTCACATTAAGAAACAGAACACTTTTGAAGTCAGTGATAAAAGAGAGTGTATTAGTTTTCCAGTGAAGCTATAACAAATCACAAATTAGCATCTTTTAACCACACCCATTTATTTGTACCCCAGTCTAACAGTTCCATAGGTTAGAACTCTGGGCACAGTGAGACCCAGCTGTTTCTTTCTCTAGGTTTCACAAGGTTGAAATCAAGGTGTTACTAGGGCTGAGTTTCTTTCTAGAGCTCTGGGAATTAATCAGCTTTCAGGCTCTTTCAGGTTGTTGTCAGAATTCAGTTTTGTGTGGTTGTAGGAAGTCTCCATTTCCCTGCCAGCTGCTGGCTGGGGGTTGTTCTCAGCCACTAGAGGCCACCGACATTCCTTGGTCATGGCTCCCTTTCTCCATCTTCAAAGCCAGCAACAGTGGGTGGAGTCCTTTGCTCAAATCTCTCTGGCTTCTCTGCCTCATCCCTTCTCTGTCTTCCTCTGCCACATCTCACTAACTCTTCTGCCCTCCTTTTCTGCTTTTAAGGGCTCATGTGATTACATTGGTTCCATCTGGATAATCCAGGATAATCTTTCTATTTTAAAGTCATCTGATTAGTAATCTTAATTCTATCTGGAAAGTCCCTTCACTTCAGCAGTACCTAGATTAGTGTTTGATTGAATTACCAAGGGATAGGAATCTGGGGGGAACATTGTTAGAATTCTGCCTACCACAGAAAGATATAACAGAATTCTAACAGTTAAAAAAAAATCAGTCATTTTCTAAAATATTTTATGTTTCTTTCCCATTACTACTAGGTTTAAAGGTGGTACCCAAGAAGAGATTTTATGAGAGAGCTATTATTGTATTTATCCTTCTGGCAATTACTGTGAAAGGAGTCTTGGATATTTATTAAAGGAAGGAAAGTGAAAATAGCTGCTGAACAATCACATTTGGAAATACTTGCTTTTATAATAGACACTTCTTAAATCTTTTGTGCCCTTATACAAATTTAGGAGTGGGAAAATATTACTTTATGAACTCTACAAAAATGTTCTCTAAAAGGTAACCTATTTCTTTCTATTTATTACTATAACTAATTAAAATTGTTCTTTATCCCTTAAAGAAGACAGTGCTTGGTTTTGTTTTAATGTGCCAGCTTTCAACATTTTCTATCATCCCTGTAGTAAGAATTTGGCCTCGACAAATACAGGACCTGTTTATTACCCTGGTCTTGTCTTTTATTCCACACATATACTCAGGATATGCAAAATTATGCAATACAGTACACATATGTTTACATATATTCAAAAATATTCTGTAACCTTTAAGATTTTGTGCTCCAGTAGCTCACACTAAACACACTGTCCTCTTTCCATTCTCTTACCTTTACGTTTGCTTACTGTTCCCACCACCACTGTCATGTTTATCATCATCATCATCATTAGGATCGAGGCTCTTGCCACTCCCATTTCTTCTCATCTGTTAATCCCCTCCTGGCTTCCCTCCTTTCCCCATTCAGTCTGGATCCCATGATCTGTTGTTTCAGCTACTCTTCTTTGTTCACTTACCACCTTCTTACTTCTCTGACTTTCTTCATTCCTCCCCTGGTACCCCCCACACTTTCCTTTGCAGAGTCATCTTCCTTTGCCTGCTGTTTTCCCTAGGATTCCAGCTGTCTCCTACTTGTCATTTTGTACAGTCTCTTTGGTAATTGTGTCTCTTCACAAGGTTTGCCAGCCCAAACTTCTCCCCCAGCACTTCAGTTCTGCATTTCCATCTGCTTATTTGATATCTACCTCTAGATAGCACTTCATATTCAATATGAATTCAGACCTAAACTCCCACACACCAAAGTTGCTTCTTTCCGTTTCAGTTAGTGGTAGTCTCCAGTTACACAAGAGAGAAGTATACCCAGGTCTTTCTAGACTCTCCCTCTTTCCTTATCCTCATGTTTAATCTGTCAGCAAGTTCTAGAGAGTGCATCTCCTAAATAACTTTTGTGTTTTGTTTTGGTTTGGTTTGTTTTTTTGGCGGCTGGCTGGTACAGGGATCGAACCCTGGACCTGGTTATCAACACTACATTCTAACAACTGAGCTAACTGACCAGCCCTGAATAACCTCTGAAAGCATCATCACTTCTTTCTTTTGCTGGTACCATGATTCACACCCTCCTTTTGTCTCAGTAGAACCACCGTAATAGCCTAATCTACCCCTTTCAGATTCATCCTCCTCATTGCTTCCATAGTAATTTTCCCCAAAGTGCCAATCTGATCAGGTCTCCCTCCCTGCTGATGAAATCCTTCAGTGGCTTCCCACTGCCTTCAGGAGACCCTGCAGAGTTCTGAGCATGGCCCTTCATTGCTGGTCCATTCCTATCTCACCTTTTCATTCCTGCCACTACCATCTCATGCACCATTAGCTGTAGCAATCCTGAAAATCTTGCAGTTTCCCATACACCATGCTGTCTCTCATGTGTCAACTTGTCTATGCCACATTTTCCTCTTTGCTCTAGAATGCCCTTCCCCCATTTGCCCTACATACCTGTTCACCTGGTTTATTCTCACTGTTTTGCTTGTCCTTTCACTCTCAACTCAAAGAGGAAGTGACCTTTTAGCAATCCCTCCCTAACACCCCACACGATATTAGTGTACCTCTTCTGTGTCCCGGACTGTGGAGCATATGACACCTGTCACACACTTCCCTTATAGCACTTAGAATACTGAAATGTCATCCCTGGTTTTCATATCTTTCTTCTGCCTCAGAGTATGATCTTCTTAAGAGCCAAAATGTCAGTTTCCTCTCTTTGTCCTTTGTGCCTAACCCAGAGTAGATGGATGGTCAATAAATGTTTGTTGAATGAATGAATCAGCATAAACATTATTGAGGTACAGAGTTTTATGGAGATGATTACATAAACTAATTCCTTATATGAAGGAATATGTATACACTGTAAGTAATGTAGTATAGATGAGCCTTTGATATAAACCATAAGTCTCTCCTTCTACTTCTGTTTGCTCCCAGCTTTACTCTGTAAAGGTGTAGCTTCTTTTTAATCATTTATATTTTTGGATTTCCTACTGGCTGCACCTCCAACATCTAGAGCTGTCTCTAAATGTTTATTTTTGTTAGTATAGCTGATGATTTTCTGTAAGTATTTTGGTTTATTGTTATAATAAGCATTCCCTCCTTGAAAAATCCATTCAAAATTTTTCTTATGTACTTTTAAATTCTATTTTGTATAGTTTATAATATACATATAATAGATTAGTATAGTCATAAATTTATATAGAATATAAATAAGTAAATATACTTATGTTGTGCTTAGAAATATTTTCCTGAGAGGGTTGTACCATCAAAAAAATTTGACACCACTCCTCTGAATAATGGACTTTTATCTCTATTTCTTGATCAAATTTAGATAATATCTACTGACTTCATATTTTTTAAAATAAGTATTTAGCTTTCTTATACTACAGTCATTCTCTCTCTTTCAGTTTTTGATGTATTTTTAATTTTACTACTTCTGTTGCTTAATGTGGTAACCTCTGATAATAGGACTCTATTTCTTATTTCATCCACGTTTGACAGTCTTTCTTAACTCTCTCCTTTGTAAGAAGGGGCATTAGAACATGTGCTCCTTTTTCTACCTGTTTTTCCCTCTCTTCTACTTCCTACTTTCTGTCAGTTACACTTTTACTTTTATGTTGTCAAAGGTGATAACATTTGTATTTTGTCCTGTTACCACAACCAAGTCTTAATGTAAGTGGAATCTAAAAGATGAAAAGTATAAATAGTATTATATCATTACAGCTTGTTAAATCTTTCATAAAGGAAAATCTCTTATAAACCTGAGACCATTGACTACAGCTTGTAGTTATTTTCCCTTTGTCATAGGAAGTAAGTAGAATGAACAGACCTCAACAATTGCCTCTTGTTATTAAGCATATTACTACAAGGATTTGTCCCTTCCCAAAAGCTGTACCATAGTTTTGCCAGTAGGGAAAAGAACATGTGACATTGTCAATTCTCCATAAAAAGTCCCTTTTTATTTAGAAATCATGCTTGCATGTTTTTTGATGTTTCTGCTAAAGAATGATAATTTATAGCCTTGCTTTCAGGATCCCAAATGAAGACATAGGGTTGTGATTTGAGATCACCGTGGGCCACAATTTCTTCCCTGAGCAGTCAATATACTTCTCTTTTGGAATGGGTACCTGGTTACGGTCAGCTGCAGGAAGCAGACATTTCCTCTGTCATCTGCCTCCCAAATCCAAGTGAACTGAGCTGATTCTGGAGTGCTGGACTGTTTGAATGATGAAAATGACTCTCACTTTCAGAGAGAGCATTGCAGGTAGGAACTGGGTATCATTTGATGCCACGTTTATAGAAAATAAAAGGAGAATTAAAAACATTTTTGGCCAGTCTTTTTCTTAGGTTTCTGAAATTTATGTCTTGAGACTAAATATATCAAAGTTAGTTCTGGCCTAAGATGAAGGACATGTCTAATTTTAGCACCCCTAAAATATGATTCTATAAATATTATTTAGTGCAGAGCCAGTTTGTATGCTAGGATTACATTTTCTTCTCTCCAGGGCCAGGGTAATGACCCCTGGGCTCTCAAGATTCCAACATTAACAGCAACTGGATTGTCTTTTCTCATACTGCATCCATTCCTCCTTATAAACAGGGTACAGATAAGATTGCTTCACATTTGAAATGTAGCTTTTGTGCTACTTGTCATTTTCATTTCCTTCTTTCTTTCTTTCTTTTTTTTAATGTTTCAGGGAGTTTCTAATTGCCTTTCTTCCTTTTCTGGTATAATCTGCCTTTATCATAGCCCCATTTTTTCTATCTCAGGTACATTTTATATTCTGCAGAATACCTCCACACCCTTCCCGCCCCCCCCCCCCCTAAGTGAAACAACCCAGGTACAGAAAGAGAAATACCACATGTTCTCACTTCGTATAACTTCGTATAATGTATGCTATACGAAGTTATTACGGATCAGATTGCTTCACATTTGAAATGTAGCTTTTGTGCTACTTGTCATTTTCATTTCCTTCTTTCTTTCTTTCTTTTTTTTAATGTTTCAGGGAGTTTCTAATTGCCTTTCTTCCTTTTCTGGTATAATCTGCCTTTATCATAGCCCCATTTTTTCTATCTCAGGTACATTTTATATTCTGCAGAATACCTCCCCACCCTTCCCGCCCCCCCCCCTTTTTTTTTTACCAGAAACTTCCCTCCTCTCTTCTCCAGTTCCGATGGTGACCAGGTGCTTTCCTAGGCCTACTACACAGCTGTCTTTCTAGGATTTCCCCACTCTCTTCTGGGTTGGAATCACTGTCCTTGGGATCCTGAATCTTCCATGATTTATGCCATCATCTTACTAGGGTATATCCTGAAAGAACTTCTTCAGAAAGGGTGTCTGGGAAGTAAACTTCCTGAGTGCTTTCATGTCTACACCTGTCTTTGTTGTACTCTAGTCCTTGTGTGTAGTTAGGCTGGGTGTAGGATTTTGGGTAAAAATAATTTTCTTTAGAAAATTTGAAGACATGGCTCCATTGTCTTCTAATATCCCCTGTTGCTGACAAGAAACCAGTTTGTTTATTGATCCTTTGTGGATGACCTGTTTTTCCTGTTCAGGATCTCTTTTCTCTACTTGTTTTGAAATTCCATTAGGAAACGTGTACATGTGGGTCTTTTATCAGTTGTGTGGGGCACTTGCCGAGACTTTCCTCAGTGCTGGGGAATTCTATTATTTGTGTTATAGTGTCTCCCTTCTCTTTTCTCTGCTTCTTCTTTTGAGGGCTCTTCTTAGTGAAATGGTGTACCTCTTGGATTAGCCATTTGTGTCTCTTATAGTTTCTCTATTATTTCCATCTCTTTATCCATGTGTTCTCATTCTGAGTTTCTTGATTTTATTTTTCAGATCATCTGTTGATTTTCTGTCCTTTTGTAATCACTTTTTAAATTCCCAGACTTGTATTATTTTATTTTATTTTTGGTCCTGGCCAGTATGGGGAAAATTCCAAGAATTTTAAATTTAATTTTAAAAAGTTCTTCCAAGTCTTTGTTCCTTTTTCATGGTTTCCTATTCCTATTTTGTATGGATGCACTTCTCTTCTTCAATATTTTGATTATGGTAGGTTTTTTAAAAAATGTTTTTATGTTCCTTAATTATCTTTGTTCCCTTTGGAGTTTTCTTTCCAGTATGTTTTTCTTTTTTCTTTTTTTTTTTTTTTCAAAAGATGACCGGTAAGGGGATCTTAACCCTTGACTTGGT